>NC_088231.1:17761657-17867329 GCF_036934945.1 Oncorhynchus masou masou | reverse complement strand
GGATGCTGGCCCATGTGGACTCTGCAAGGTGTCCAAAGGATTCCTCAAGGATGCTGGCCCATGTGGACTCTGCAAGGTGTCCAAAGGATTCCTCGAGGATGCTGGCCCATGTGGACTCTGCAAGGTGTCCAAAGGATCTCTCAAGGATGCTGGCCCATGTGGACTTGCAAGGTGTCCAAAGGGTTCCTCAAGGATGCTGGCCCATGTGGACTCTGCAAGGTGTCCAAAGAATTCCTCAAGGATGCTGGCCCATGTGGACTCTGCAAGGTGTCCAAAGGATTCCTCAAGGGATGCTGGCTCCATGTGCACTCTGCAAGGTGTCCAAAGGGATTCCTCAAGGATGCTGGCCCATGTGGACTCTGCAAGGTGTCCAAAGGATTCTCGTGATGTTGGCCCATGTGGACTCTTCAAGGTGTCCAAAGGATTCCTCAAGGATGCTGGCCCATGTGGACTCTGCAAGGTGTCCAAAGGATTCCTCAAGGATGCTGGCCCATGTGCACTCTGCAAGGTGTCCAAAGGATTCCTCAAGGATGCTGGCCCATGTGGACTCTGCAAGGTGTCCAAAGGATTCCTCAAGGATGCTGGCCCATGTGGACTCTAATGCTTCCCACAGTAGTGTCAAGTTGGCTGGATGGCTTTTGGGCGGCGGGCAATTCTTGATACACGGGAAACTGATAAAAACGTTAAAGATACTTCTTGAACCTTTCCCCTCCCCATCATCTACACTGATTGAAGTGGATTTAACAAGTGACATCGATAAGGGATCATAGCTTTCACCTGGTCATGGAAAGAGCAGGTGTTCATAATGTTTTGTCCACACAGTTGGCAGTTATGTATTTTTTGAGGACACCTCAAGTATTTGTTGATCTTCCTCTCTTTTCCTCTTCCTCCTCCTCGCCTTTGATCAACAGGCTACTCTAACATTTTATCAGCCTGGCCTGTGTCCCTCCTCTCCTTCCTCCTCCTCGTCTTTGATCAACAGGCTACTCTAACATTTTATCAGCCTGGCCTGTGTCCCTCCTCTCCTTCCTCCTCCTCATCTTTTGATCAACAGGCTTTTTTATCAGCCTGGCCTGTGTCCCTCAATCAACAGGCTACTCTAACATTTTATCAGCTACTGGCCTGTGTGTCCCTCCTCTCCTTCCTCCTCCTCGTCTTTGATCAACAGGCTATCAGCCTGGCCTGTGTCCCCTCCTCTCCTTCCTCCTCCTCGTCTTTGATCAACAGGTTACTGATAACATTTTATCAGCCTGGCCTGTGTCCCTCCTCTCCTTCCTCCTCCTCGTTTGATCAACAGGTTACTCTAACATTTTATCAGCCTGGCCTGTGTCATCAACAGGCTACTCTAACATTTTATCAGCCTGGCCTGTGTCCCTCCTCTCCTTCCTCCTCCTCAACAGTCTTTGATCAACAGGTTACTCTTAACATTTTATCAGCCTGGCCTGTGTCCCTCCTCTCCTTCCTCCTCCTCGTCTTTGATCAACAGGCTACTCTAACATTTTATCAGCCTGGCCTGTGTCCCTCCTTCCTCCTCCTCGTCTTTGATCAACAGGCTACTCTAACATTTTATCAGCCTGGCCTGTGTCCCTCCTCTCCTTCCTCCTCCTCGTCTTTGATCAACAGGCTACTCTAACATTTTATCAGCCTGGCCTGTGTCCCTCCTCTCCTTCCTCCTCCTCGTCTTTGATCAACAGGTTACTCTAACGTTTTATCAGCCTGGCCTGTGTCCCTCCTCTCCTTCCTCCTCCTCGTCTTTGATCAACAGGCTACTCTAACATTTTATCAGCCTGGCCTGTGTCCCTCCTCTCCTTCCTCCTCCTCGTCTTTGATCAACAGGCTACTCTAACATTTTATCTGGCCTGTGTCCCTCCTCATTTTATCCTTCCTCCTCCTC
The DNA here is from genome assembly GCF_036934945.1 of Oncorhynchus masou masou. Lineage (NCBI taxonomy): Eukaryota > Metazoa > Chordata > Actinopteri > Salmoniformes > Salmonidae > Oncorhynchus > Oncorhynchus masou. The sequence continues at coordinate 17,865,435 of NC_088231.1, read as the reverse complement.
GTCTTTGATCAACAGGCTACTCTAACATTTTATCAGCCTGGCCTGTGTCCCTCCTCTCCTTCCTCCTCCTCGTCTTTGATCAACAGGCTACTCTAACATTTTATCAGCCTGGCCTGTGTCCCTCCTCTCCTTCCTCCTCCTCGTCTTTGATCAACAGGCTACTTAACATTTTATCAGTCTGGCCTGTGTCCCTCCTCTCCTTCCTCCTCCTCGTCTTTGATCAACAGGCTACTCTAACGTTTTATCAGCCTGGCCTGTGTCCCTCCTCTCCTTCCTCCTCAGCCTGGCCTGTCTTTGATCAACAGGCTACTCTAACATTTTATCAGTCCTGGCCTTCCTCCTCGTGTCCCTCCTCTCCTTCCTCCTCCTCGTCTTTTGATCAACAGGCTACTCTAACGTTTTATCAGCCTGGCCTGTGTCCCTCCTCTCCTTCCTCCTCCTTTCTCCTACAGTCTATTCCAGAGTACCTGCTGCAGCAACAAACGTAGCAACTTTCATGTCCTTTTTGGAAATGTTGTGGGAAGAGAAGTGGTGGGGAGGGGGGCTCCACACAAAGAAATGATTTTATGTTATTTTGGAGAGCAGCTTGAACTCCTGGAACGACCAATGAGAATGGAACTACAGAGTGGTGTGTTCAGGACAAACAGGAGGGTGAGAGAAGAGAGGGTGAGAAAGGGTTGAAAGTGAAGTGAATTGTGGGTATTTTGTGAGTGCCAATATTCCACTCTACCTAGGTTGTGATCCAGAGTATATTGCTGTAATTAATCCTCACTGTGAGTCTTCCTGTGTCCACGCACCCGCTTGTGTGTCGTGTGTGTGTGTGTGTGTGTGTGTGTGTGTGTATGTGTGTTTATGTGTGTGTCCCCTTAATGTTTGTGTGTGTGTGTTTATGTGTGTGTCCTTAATGTTTGTGTGTGTGTGTGTGTGTTTATGTGTGTGTCCTTAATGTTTGTGTGTGTGTGTGTGTGTTTATGTGTGTTTATGTCCTTAATGTTTGTGTGTGTGTTTCTGTGTGTGCGTGTGTGAGAGGGAGCTAGCTATAACCTGCCGCTGTATCCCCTCCAGATACCCGTACCTGTGGTATGGCCAACTGCCAGTATGGCTGTGAGGTGCTGAAGGGAGAGGTGCGCTGTCAGTGCCCGTCGCCAGGGCTTCAGCTGGCGCTCGGATGGAAGAACCTGTGTGGGTATGTTCTGTTCTAGTGTTAAATATATCAGCACGCACTCACATAAGCGCACACACACACGCACATCCACACACACACACATCAAGATGTGAGCCTTATTCAATTATTCAACGGCAGAAGAAGCGTTACTTCTTTTCTTGTAATAGAAAACGTGAGATGGGTGAGTTTCTTTCAGTCTTGTCAGCCTTTGAATTTGCTGAAGAGAGGATCAAATGAAATTTGATTGCCACAGAGCTCGACAAAATACCTTTGGAAGCAATGAAAACACAAGTTAGAATATCAAATAAGCCCTTGAATGGGGAAGACAGCAGCAGGGAGAAGAACCTTCCTGTTGTTCTCAAACATTCTTCTTCACTTTCTGCTGGCCCGTTGGCATTCTGAATGTCCTTGACAACCTCAATGGTGATTCCCTCCTCTCTCTCTCTCTCTCTCTCTGAGCTACTAATTACATTTTTACTACGCGGAGACTGCATAATGGCCTTTTTAATGAAGGTGAATGCACTGACTGAAGTTCACTGGGAGAAAAATGACCAGGGATCTCTCTCTCTCTCTCTCTCTCTCTCTCTTACATTGCCACTGCTCAGATGAGTAAATTTCAGGTGGACAAATTGAGGCAGTTAATCCATGTCACATCTTAATACAAGCTCTGTCTATTGGCTCAGCTTAAATACAAGCTCTGTCGATTGGCTTGGCTGAGCCTTAAGGCGATGCACTCTCGTCGCAGTTTCGAGACAGAGGGGAGGCAGAGGGGGTGTGGCTTTAAAACAGAGGCACATCAATCATTGTTGTGGAAGGAGAGAGAGTTTCTAGCCCAAAGGTGTTACAATGGCTCTGGAAATATTTGAGGAGACCCCTTTTCAGAAAGAGGAGGGTTTTTTTTAATGGAAGAGGGTGTCTGCTTTAAATCAATACTATGGTAAAGGGTTACCAGTGTTAGCAATTTATGTTATTCTTCAATAACACAAACTCCAAAGCAAATCAGGGTGAGATCGTCCTCTCAAACTCTGCATGGTGAATTTATCTTCAAAATATTCTTATACCAGAGAGAGTTGATAGCTGTTCCAGGGTAGGATGATTTGGATGAGTTATATGGGGCGGCAGCGTAGCCTAGTGGTTAGAGTTTTGGACTAGTAACCGAACGGTATCAAGTTCAAATCCCCGAGCTGACAAGGTACAAATCTGTCGTTCTGCCCCTGAACAGGCAGTTAACCCACTGTTCCTAGGCCATCATTGAAAATAAGAATTTGTTCTTAACTGACTTGCCTAGTTAAATCAAATATGTCTGGTCCAGTCGAGTAGTCTTGTTGTTATTTTGTGTTGTTCCTCTGGCAAGTGAAGAGGTCCATGGCAAGTCCATGTCAAATCACTCAAAAAATGGGTAAATAAATCTGAAATGCTGTAGTCTTTTGACGTGGACTAGACCTTTATTGACAGGCGATGGAGATTGAGAGGCGAGAAACATGTTGAGGACAATACGCTATGATTAACGAGTCATCCTGGGACTAATGAGTGCTGATTAATGATTAACTCCTGGGATTTTTGGATTGTTCCAGAAACTAGACAGCTTCATATTTCATTTATCCCTCTCATAAAAATGCACAATTAATCAAAGGGTTTTGATGGTAAAGAAAAAAACAGCTATGCAGAACTGAATAGAAGCACTAAATATGAAGTGATTGAATGAAACAGCACTGTTCTTTCTAGACAAGCAGTTATTTTCATGGGTTTTCGGACAGAAAAGCCGTGATTGATTGGAAATCTTGTACATATTTTGTCCTGTTGTCGGCTACCCTATAGAATGCATCCATCTTTCTCTTAGACTCTCCATAACACTCGGTAAGTTTCAAGTTGGCATAACTGTCAGAGTTGTTTCCCTCATGCAACATTTTACAGCACATTAACTCAGGGTTTTATGTGAAAAAAGACTCACCTAGGCCTGTAGTCCGTTCAATGTATTCCTGCCCATGTAACTACAGAGGTGGTTTCAGTCTACCCTGACGGAGTAAGCTGTTAAAACCTTCACCACCGTGGTGTGTATTGTTCTGATCATAGGATTTTATACATAATCGGCTTTCGTTCGTGTTTGAATAAACCCAAAGGAGAGAAAAGAAGAAATAAGGAGAGAAAAGACTTGTGAAAGAGAGGAAATGCTGTTATTTTGAAAGATGCAGATGAACCTGTAGGCTATAGTTATATATGTATTCATGTAATACCTATTTGTGTTGTGTTGCTAGCCAACCTAAGCATACATGAAGAGACATGTATTTCCATTGATTTACATGGATATATACGGCTTTGGTATAGGTGAAACTATATGTTTATTAATAAAGAATGGAAACCCTGATGAAGGTGGGCTAGCTGATTAAACGTTGGTATTTGTTACATGTGTTGAATCAGAGCCATGATATTGTACAGCCCTTCCTTCTTAGCATTAATGCCTCTCCTTCTAAGTATTAATAAAGACTCAACTATGAACTGTAGTTTCATCTGTAATGTTCTTACTTTCAGACGTGGACGAGTGTGCGACCGGCATGGCCACGTGTCCCCGGTTCCGTAAGTGCGTCAACACATTCGGGAGTTACATCTGCAAGTGTCACGAGGGCTTCGACCTGCAATACATCAACGGAAGTACCAGTGCGTAGGTACGTAATGAGGTCATCCAGGCTTCCACGCGTCTTACCTGGGGTTTAAGGGTCAAAAGGTCAAAACGGGCAGGCTTGTTGAGATGTTTTGCGTCTGGAGCGCAGGTGTTGTTTTTACATTAGTAATTTTAAGAGAGAGATAAGAAGAAAGAGAGGAGGGGAGAGAGAATGAGGGAGCAGAAAGAAAGAAAGAGAGAGAGAAAGAAAGAAAGAGAGAAAGAAAGAAAGAAAGAAAGAGAAAGAAAGAAAGAAAGAAAGAGAGAAAAAAAGAAAGAAAGAAAGAAAGAAAGAGAAAGAGAGAGAGAAAGAAAGAAAGAAAGAAAGAAAGAAAGAAAGAAAGAGAGAAAGAAAGAGGAAAAACGGCATAACCTTAAGAAATCCTGTCAAATCTCTAAATATTTACTGCATCTTCTCTGAACAAATCACATTCACTCTTTAATCTTGAACAGAGAATCATTCAGTAAGTCTATTGGAATGACGCATCCTCTGTTCTCACGCCTTTGAGATGTGTCAACAATCAAAAGTTCAACACTGTCAGTTGTGCAGTGTTCACTAAACTCCTCATAACGTATTATCTGAATGGTTGAGGGTTTTAATGAACTAACAAGCATTCTTCGTAAAATATTCAGTGTACTGATTCCCTCTCTTCACTCTAATAAATAGCACTTCCCCTAATAAAAGGAGACGTTGACGTAAACGCTGAACTCCCTCTGAGTGAAGGGGAAATTAACCTTGGCCAATTAGCATGCTGTACTTCTGCTGTCTTTCACTATGTTTATGTGCTGTACAAGAGCTCTCTTTCTGTCTGTCTGTCTGTCTGTCTGTCTGTCTGTCTGTCTGTCTGTCTGTCTGTCTGTCTGTCTGTCTGTCTGTCTGTCTGTATGTCTGTCTCTGTCCTCTCCCCTCCCTCCCTCCTACTCAGCTATGTGGTTCTCCTGTCTTTCAGATGTGGATGAGTGCTCCTCAGGCCAAAACCAATGCAGCAGTTTCGCCACCTGCTATAACACGCCTGGTTCCTACAAGTGCAAGTGCAAAGACGGCTACAGGGGGATGGGCCATGACTGCAAACGTAAGCTAGGCCACTGAATGGCCCCGCGGCCCCTCTCTCTTTTTTAAGGGGACAGGGCCCCCTTTTTTATTTTCTTTGGTGGTGTTTTTTGAAGGCTGGAGGGTGGACCAGATTACGGGGTAGGAAAAGTAGTCTGCAACCTAAGAGCAAGGGGCTGAAATTCTTGTCTTCGTAATGGCTGTCACTCATGAGTGAGATAACCCCGCCCCTTATCGTCTAGTACGGCCATCTTTATCTTTAAAGACAGTCAAATGTTTTCCAGGTGTCAGATGTCTCTTTCTTTTTCTTCTTCCTCCGGCTAGTGTCTCCTTCCTCTAACGTGATAGACCACTCAGACGCCTGTGTGTCTCTTTTGCCTTTGTTGTTGCTGTTCGCACAGCGGCTCAATGGCAAAAATAAAAGTCATCTATTATCATGATACATCCCCAGTAGTTGAATATTTTGACTGAACCGCTGTACGCCAGTCAGTGTCGGCATCTCAAATTGCACCCTATTCCCTATATAGTAAACTATTTTTGACCAGAATGCTATACGCCCTGGTCAAAAGTAGTGCACTTTATAGGGAAACGGGTGCCGTTTGGGATGCTGCCAGTGTAGCTAGCAGCACACAGAACCCCTCCGCCGCCTAGACCACTAACAGAATCCCGACACTGGTATTTGAAACAATCTGTCGCCCTACCGGTGTGATACAGAAGTGGCTCAAGGGGGAGGGAGTTGATTTGCGATATCCTATTTGTGTGTCACATGCTGTATCAAAGCCCCTCCGTAACCCGAGAAAGCTTGAGCCGAGACTCTCTTTGAGAAGCCCCACACCCCTACCCTCACCCCCCTTCAGTCCTCAATCATGGAGCCCTTTTTCCTCAAGTCGTCCCTAAATTCCTTTTCTATTCTGCCCTCCGACCTGTGGAATGCGAGGACAAACAATAGATGGGTCTCGCGTCTCTCCTTCATGACATCAGAGGCTTTGGGGGTGATCCTGAGTGCAGGGATTTTTCTAGGTGTGGTTGGTATCACTCCACACATGAATACCAGCTAGCTGGCTGTCTGGCTGGCTGGCTGGCTGGCTGGCTAGCTCAGGGCTGAGAACTATGACTGCTCCATCAAGGGATAAAGTGGACATGAATGTTAGACAATTAGTCTTGATATAAGGGGGTGATTTGGTTTCAAAGATAAAACATGTAAAGTCCCTCAATGAGGGGGAATATGCTTTATGGATACAAAGATAAAGGTGGTTGCTTGTTTACGCAGGTAAAGTCATTGCAGATGAAAGAGCTGGCCTTTCTTTCCAACGGTCAGTTGGTCACTGCAGTCATCACTTTTTATGCCTCATTAACACCAAAGAAGTCAGGGTCGTGTTCATTAAGCACCAAACTGAAGAAGTAAATACACTGAAACAGGGAGGGACTATCTGGACACCTCCAATTAGACCTGCACATTTGTTTCCATTTGCAAAACATTTAAAAACATTTTCATGTTGTTTTATGTTCTTTTCCTTCCAGCCATTCCCAAGGTGGTCATCGATCCCCCAGGTTCCCCCGAACCACCACAACATTATCCCTGACTCGGACCACAAGAGGACCACCACCACGATCCGACCACCCATGACCGCCAAGAGAGTCGCCCCCACCGCCCCCAAAAGAACCACAACCACTCCCAAACCAACGACCATGACCACAACTACTACTAGAGCACCTTCTACAACCACACTACCACCTCCCCCACCTCCTCCAAGGACGATGCCCCCCGCCCCTCGTAAGCCAGTGGTCCCCACGAGACCACCAATCATACACACCAGGAGACCCGCTGTAGTCACCCGTAAGCCCTATGTGCCCCCACGGCGTCCCGCCATCACCTCTCCACCGCCCCCCACCCGCAGGACCCCACCCTACGTGCCCACACGCCGCCCGCCTCCCCCAAAACAGCCCGAGCCGGTCACCCCAGTGGACAACACCATCGAGAAGGAGGTCACCAAACAGAGAGGTGACGTCCACAGTAAGTTTGGTTTTTGTCTTGCTTGAGGTTTACATTGACTGTTATGCATTGTGTGTGGGTGTGGGTGTGGGTGTGTGTGTGGGTGTGTGTGTGTGTGTGTGTGTGTGTGTGTGTGTGTGTGTGTGTGTGTGTGTGTGTGTGTGTGTGTGTGTGTGTGTGTGTGTGTGTGTGTGTGTGTGTGTGTGTGTGTGGGTGGGGGGGGGCATCCATAAACTTCTGTATGTCCACCTCAGCTACTTTTCAGCAGATTTGGTTAAAAAGATAAATAATATTCATCGGCCGGAGAGTCAAGCTCCGACAGCGAAACCAGATGGGTGGGGCTTAAGCTTAAGAGGGTGTGAACGATGCTGAATGGGTGGAGTCAAAGAAAAGCTCTTCACTCGATAGCAAAACATTTAAAGGCGATATTGTCAAAATTGAGTATACAAGTTGATCAACTTTCAAAGCAGAATTACTTTCCCATTGTTCCTCCTGCAGTGTATGATATACCATTGTCTAGTTCTGAGTCTCTACTTTTATCTAATGTAAAAAAATAAAAAATATTTCAAATTTTGTTACATAAGACCGAATCCAGGTGGTGAGTCCCATATGCTGTCAATTTATCTTGATAAGATGCTTGGCAAGTTTCTGCCAACTGGATGTGACCATTTGCTTATGCATATTTCTTTCATCTGGTTCGTAATATATCAGGCATGATTGTGAAATATGTCCATCCAACCATTCCCAATGACAGAATGAAAACACTTTGTCTTTCTGTCAACAAATCAGTTGTGAAGCGGTCCAGAGTAAATCAAGTGTGTATTATTATCTTAACCTGTTTTCAACAGAAACTGGAGAACATCTGAATGCCTTTGAACTGAGGGGGATTGTCAGTCTTTTGCCACAGTATATTCTACTATCTATCTAGGCCAGTAGGGGGGTGATAGAGGCTAGAGAAACATTATTATCACACAGCTAAGGGCTGGTAGAGAACTCAAGATGGACCATACCGGCTCATGGAAACCATACTGGCTCTTGGCTTTTGGGGTAACATTCAAGGTCATAGCACAGGCTCACCATATGATAATACCACTTGCTATGCAGTTATTGACAATAATTCACCTAGTTGCAAAAAAATGCAGACTTGGTACTAGTCTCACACCTTTATTCTCATTGGTCCAGACTTGACCTTACACAATTAGCCTGCACTATAACACACTAGCCTGTTGCCAGATCTGTCTTGCCAGCTCCAATGGTCAGTGTGACATTATATTGTTCTGGGTAGACAGCACAAACAGATCTGTAATCAGACTAATATAATACTGGATTACAAAACACCTGGAAATCCCAGTGCCCATTTGAACGCTGTTGATTAAAAGTCATCGCCAAGGCCCTCTGACATCAATAGGCTGTGAGGATGAAAGGGTGGCGGTGCAGCAGCCATGGTGCATGCTGGGAGGTGAGTTAGATTGTGTTTCCCACCCACCTAGCCAGATGGCCTCACATAATTATAAAATGAAAACAACGAGCGGGTCGATTACATTCACATCAGTTTGCGTTATTTGGAGGAAGACGTCCATGTACTCAGCTGCCTCGGAGAAGGTCTTTGAAATGCCTTGCTTGAATGAGATGAGAGGGAGAGGAAAGGACGATGCCCGGCCATATCAACAGAATATTTTCATTGGATTTGTGATTCAAGAGGACAAGAATGAACGTCAAAGCATAAGGATGACACTGTTGTCAGATTTCTGTTGTCCTTTGCAGAAGCTTGAATTAGACTTGGGCTCTCGAGTGGTCAGCAGTCTAAGGCACTGCATCTCCGTGCTAGAGGTACCACGACAGACGCTGGTTCGATTCCAGGCTTTATCACAACAGGCCGTGATTGGGAGTCCCATAGGGCAGTGCACAATTGGCCCAGCGTCGTCGGGTTTGGCCGGGGTAGGCCGCCATTGTGACTTGCCTAGTTAAGTAAAGGTAAAAATAAATAAATAATGTTTTTAAGTGGTTCAGAACTTGGAAGCATCAGCTTGTTTGTACACTTTTGTTTACTTTTAGTAAAGTAAATGAAGTAAAACGTTTTGTAAAGTATAAGAAAAGTTTTAGTACTTTTAGCTCATAATTGGGACTCTGTAGATTGCCCTGTGATTGTCTTGTTGAGGCTGTGCTGATCCGTCAAGGTGGAGTTGATGACGTGTGCCCGTCATTAAGGAAGAGGGATTGAACGCTAACCACTTTCTTGGTCCTGTTGGGATCCTTTTGAAGATGCGTCTTCCCTTCCATTCATTCCTTGAAGTGGTCGCAGCAAAGACGTACCCCAGGAAAACTCTGTCTTCTTACCCACACAAACATTTCAGAAATGTGCCACCATCGGCTAATCAAATTCCTCTTTAAAGGGATCGTTTTCCAGATTTTTATCCCAATCTTAATTTATTTATTACCTCAAGAGAGTAAACATAGATATTCTGGAGTGATATTGTTGCAATATAAGTACGAATTTGGAAGAGAAGTGTTTTCCCAAATGTGTTTGTCACACATCCATACTATATCCCATTGGTTACTTCACACGGCTTTCCATAAAGCTTGGATTTAAATTCCAATACAAACACTTCACTTCTCTGGAGGTAAGAAAACAATTATGAATTGGGTACAAATCCAGAAAATGACCCCTTTAAGACACATTGAAAAAAAATAAACTTGTGCATCGAAAAAGCCTGGGCTTGGCTTGGTTAGCAGCGTATGTGAAAATCCCCTCTTGAGCTTTTAGCCCCGTCGACTGCCCAAATATTTGCCACAGAATTAAACAAGACAGGGTCAAGAGGAGCGCGAGCGACAAGGACGGCTAACACAGTGGAGTAAATCAGGTTTATTAAGCGTGGGAGTGCAGCTGCTGGCCGAGGGAGATTGATTCCCTGAAGAAATACTTAGCCCTTTGTTTCTCGCAGTGTAAAGTGGCACGGTACAGTATAGTGTCCAACTGCCATGGACTTTAGTAGGGCAGACCTGGGTTCAAGTTGTATACTGAAAAAATATATCAACGCAGCATGCAACAATTTCAACTATTTGACTGAGTTACAAACATACTGTATAAGGAAAGCAGTCAATTGAAATACATTCATTAGGTCCTATTCTATGGATTTCACATGACTGGGCAGGGGTGCAGCCATGGGTGGGCCTAGGAGGGCATAGGCCCACCCACTCGTGAGCCAGGCCCAGCCAATCAGAATGTTTTCCTCCACAAAAGGGCTTTATTACAGACAAATACTCCTCAGTTTCATCAGCTGTCTGGATAGCTGGTCTCAGATGATCCTGCAGGTGAAGACGCCGGATGTGGAGGTCCTTGGCTGGCGCGGTTACACGTGGTCTGCGGTTGTGAGGCAGGTTGGATGTCCTGCCAAATTCTCCAAAACAACGTTGGAGATGGCTTATGGTAGAGAAATGAACATTCAATTCTCTGGCAACAGCTCTGGTGGATATTCCTGAAGTCAGCATGACAATTGCATGCTCCCTCAAAACTTGAGACATCTGCGGCATTGTGTTGTGTGACAAAACTGAACATTTAAGAGTGGCCTTTTATTGTCCCCAGCACAAGGTGCACCTTTGTAATGATCCGGCTGTTTAATCAGCTTCTTGATATGCCACACCTGTCAGGTGGATGGATTGTCTTGGAGAAATTTGTGCACAGCTTTTGAGAGAAATAAGATTTTTGTGCGCATGAAACCCTTTTTGGTTCCAGGTAGAACTCTTTTGGGTTCCATGCAGAAGGGTTCTAAATGAAACCCAAAAGGGTTCTACCTGGAACCAAAAGGGGTTCTTCGAAGGGTTCTCCTATGGGGACAGCAGAAGAACCCTTCTTAGTTCTGGACTGCACCTTTTTTTCTTAGAGTGTACAGTAGCACACTCAGCTAATGTAGCTCCTAGGGAGGACCCCCCCCCCCCCCTCCTTGGCCTGGATACGTCTATGGCCTGGATGCCTGGCATTGCTGGAGAGCCTGGTGTCTTGCCAGGGAATATGTGCACAGCCCTCTGCTTCCTGATTCCACAGGCAGACAGACAGACAGGCAGACAGGCAGGCAGGCAGGCAGGCAGGCAGGCAGGCAGGCAGGCAGGCAACAGGCTGGCTGGCTGGCTGGCTGGCTGGCTGGCTACAACAATTTTAGGTCAGAAGTGGCCCAAGCTAGCGGCTAACACTGCGGTAAATGAAGTAGACTGCTAGGACACAAGGTGGGGTGGGAGAGCCAGGGGTTAGTATTCAGAGGTCAAGTGTCGCGCCTGTGGAACAGTATCCGTGTATCATACCCTGATTGAGGTGTTGGCAGTTATGTTTTATCATCCTAAATGTCTTTGATGATAACATGCGTGTTATCGCCAGATTTTGTCATTGTCAAAATATCATTTTCCATAGGCCACTTAATCTAAACATCATGTTTGACAAGTTAAACCTGGTCAATAGACCTTTGAGTGACGTTGAGCTAGACAAGAAGTACTGTACATGTTTCCCATGTTTCCATTTGACCTGTGACCTTTCAGGCTTTGGGGCGGCTTGGCATTTCAGTATATTAGGCAGTATGACCACAGTTATATCAGTAGAGACGGAGGGTTATTTCAGTAGTGGCTGTGTCACTGTGCCACGAGAGAGGGGCCCCAGGGTAGTGTGTGCGTGCGCACGTCACAGCGTTTACACGGCCATTGCATCAGAAACAGCTGAAGACCCCTCCCCCCACACACACACCTCCACCACACCCCTTGCTCTGTGGCTACCAATCATAGGGTATGAATTAGCAGAGTTGGGTACAGTAGGCAGAATGGACCTAATATGTGAACCCGTTTGTAGTACAGTGTACTGCAGTGTTTGAATATATTTTTGTTCTAATTCAGGTGCCATGTATTTTGTCTCTATCCAAATGATATCGTATCATGGAGGGTTGAAATTGATTTTCATGCTCTTATATAGCGTTGGTCAAACCTGTCTGAGAACTTATTCAACTATGTGTGAATTTGATTAACAGCCAAATATCCCAGAGGATATTGCTCTTCTCCCTACTGTCTATCATTGTCAACAAAATGGGTATTTTTTATTCTCTGTCAATGTAGCGCACACACACACACACACACACACACACACACACACACACACACATACACACACACACATATTAATTTCCCTAATACATCTTGATTTGGCCTTTTCTCTTTGCTCCCCTAGTTCCACGTAACCATGATCACAACACCGTCTTGGGGGTCGACTTTGACATTGAGCTGGGCAACACGGCCGACGAAGCGAAGGATGACGCAGGTAAACAGAAACATTTGTCAAACACTAACCATCTCCACGATTCCTAACACTTCCTACAGGGGACGTAACTCAAATGATGATGAACGAGTTACGTTCGCCAGCCCAGATTAATTTGGGTTCTGCAACGCTTTGGCAAAAAGCTGCGGAGGGAAAGATATGGTAGTGACTTGGTGTGTTTTTGATGCACTGTCACGGGAAAGTCACAGATTAAATTCATCCTGCTTGTTTATATGACACCTACCCAGAATGCATTGCTTCATGATTGACTGATTGGTTGAGTTGAAGGTTTAATGTAACGACCACAGGAGGTTGGTGGCACCTTAATCGGGGAGGACGGGCACATGGTAATGGCTGGAGTGGGAATGAGTGGAAGGGCACGTGGTAATGGTTGGAGTGGGAATGAGTGGAAGGGCACGTGGTAATGGCTGGAGTGGGAATGAGTGGAAGGGCACGTGGTAATGGCTGGAGTGGGAATGAGTGGAAGGGCACGTGGTAATGGCTGGAGTGGGAATGAGTGGAAGGGCACGTGGTAATGGCTGGAGTGGGAATGAGTGGAAGGGCACGTGGTAATGGTTGGAGTGGGAATGAGTGGAAGGGCACGTGGTAATGGCTGGAGTGGGAATGAGTGGAAGGGCACGTGGTAATGGCTGGAGTGGGAATGAGTGGAAGGGCACGTGGTAATGGCTGGAGTGGGAATGAGTGGAAGGGCACGTGGTAATGGTTGGAGTGGGAATGAGTGGAAGGGCACGTGGTAATGGCTGGAGTGGGAATGAGTGGAAGGGCACGTGGTAATGGCTGGAGTGGGAATGAGTGGAAGGGCACGTGGTAATGGTTGGAGTGGGAATGAGTGGAAGGGCACGTGGTAATGGCTGGAGTGGGAATGAGTGGAAGGGCACGTGGTAATGGTTGGAGTGGGAATGAGTGGAAGGGCACGTGGTAATGGCTGGAGTGGGAATGAGTGGAAGGGCACGTGGTAATGGCTGGAGTGGGAATGAGTGGAAGGGCACGTGGTAATGGCTGGAGTGGGAATCAGTGGAAGGGCACGTGGTAATGGCTGGAGTGGGAATGAGTGGAAGGGCACGTGGTAATGGCTGGAGTGGGAATGAGTGGAAGGGCACGTGGTAATGGCTGGAGTGGGAATGAGTGGAAGGGCACGTGGTAATGGCTGGAGTGGGAATGAGTGGAAGGGCACGTGGTAATGGCTGGAGTGGGAATGAGTGGAAGGGCACGTGGTAATGGCTGGAGTGGGAATGAGTGGAAGGGCACGTGGTAATGGCTGGAGTGGGAATGAGTGGAAGGGCACGTGGTAATGGCTGGAGTGGGAATGAGTGGAAGGGTAGCAACAACATCAAACACATGGTTCCAGCCATTATTATGAGCCGTCGTCCCCTCAGCAGCCTCCACAGGTACCGATGCGGCAGTTAGACAAACACACACACACACACACACACACACACACACACACACACACACACACACACACACACACTTGAATAAGGAAGAGCAGTGTACTCTTTGTACTTGAGAACGTTATCCATCACATCTGGGGCTTGCTTATGTGATTTATTGATGTCAATAAAACACTAATTAAATTGCCTAATGATTCCACTATGGGTTTATTTTGGCACGCCGTACATGATCGGATCAGCGGTATGGAGTGAAACAGTGCTTTCATTGGCTCAGAGAATGATCCTGCTATGTGCTTTTCACGACCCTATGTTCAGGGTCAAAATGACGAATGCTAGTTTCATCTCAAGACACAATTTGTACTTGCGACGCATTAATTATTATGGCTTATGTCCAAAACAAATAAATCAAAATCGAAATGATCATTCGTATCCGATTACTCACTGTCATGACCACAATGTATTTGTTGAGGGTTTATGCGGAGTGGCTAAATTAAATGATATGGTGGCTGACACACTTCGATGAACATGCACACACACACACATACACATACAGAACACACAGATGCAATCACATAAACACACAAGCATACACATACACGCGCACACAAACATCCACACACAGTTATCATCAGATTTATTTTGTAAAATGAAGGCTTACTTCGCAGGCAATTCAGATCAGTTCGTTCCCATTTCATCCATCACCGCGCTCTCAGTCCACCACTCTAGAGAATCAATATTTATTGTTCTGTAATAACTTGTGCGTTCACCACCTTTCACATCTTCTGTATGTTCTTTCATGTACATAAGAGAGAATGGAAATGATGCTGCATCCGTTGGAATCAAAGGCACACAGCAGGAGTGATTTGAGCTACGTTCACGCAAGGAGAGCCTTTGTGTGAGCTACGTTCACGCAAGGAGAGCCTTTGTGTGAGCTACGTTCACGCAAGGAGAGCCTTTGTGTGAGCTACGTTCACGCAAGGAGAGCCTTTGTGTGAGCTACGTTCACGCAAGGAGAGCCTTTGTGTGAGCTACGTTCACGCAAGGAGAGCCTTTGTGTGAGCTACGTTCACGCAAGGAGAGCCTTTGTGTGAGCTACGTTTACGCAAGGAGAGCCTTTGTGTGAGCTACGTTTACGCAAGGAGAGCCTTTGTGTGAGCTACGTTCACGCAAGGAGAGCCTTTGTGTGAGCTACGTTCACGCAAGGAGAGCCTTTGTGTGAGCTACGTTCACGCAAGGAGAGCCTTTGTGTGAGCTACGTTCACGCAAGGAGAGCCTTTGTGTGAGCTACGTTTACGCAAGGAGAGCCTTTGTGTGAGCAACGTTCACGCAAGGAGAGCCTTTATGTGAGTTACGTTCACGCAAGGAGAGCCTTTGTGTGAGCAACGTTCATGCAAGGAGAGCCTTTGTGTGAGCTACGTTCACGCAAGGAGAGCCTTTGTGGGGTAAAGGTACTTGAAATATGTGAAACATTGTTGTTTAAATTCCTCTTCAGAGGCTGGCTACCTGAGCTGCTCCTTTGATAACGGGCTTTGCGGTTGGATCCGGGACAAGGATGGCGACCTGCACTGGGAGACAACACCGGACCCATCTGGTAAGAACCAGAGTTCACTTTTTTAGACTTTTCTTTTTGCTAGCCAGATTAATGCAAAGCGGATTATTCTGGACATTGTTACAAACGGTTCAGATAAAGCAATATTTCCTCAGGGAAGGCAAAAATAAGATACATAAGATAAGATATCCTTTAACCTCACTTTTGCGTTCAGATACTAACATTTTAATGATAAGCACAGAGGTTTTCTTTTCATATTAGAACATTGGCTCTAAAAGTGTGTTGCTGGTTTTACACAGGAAGGTCTGATCCTTGGTAGAACTAGCTGTGGTTATTATTCATTGAGAAACAAATGCCTTTTGAAGAGACTGCATTATTCAACAGTTTTCAAAACAAAACACTTGATTACAGGCGGACAGTTGGTTCAGAGAAAACAAGATGTGTGTTTGTTTTTTTGCAATGGTTCCACTCAATCATATGTCAAGAGTAAATTTAATTCAGCCTAGTCTGACTCTATTTAGTAGTATAACTTTATAGTCCCAGGAGGACATTTTGGGGGTTTTCGGCACAAATTTCAATGAGGACAATATTCTGTAAAATGGAGCTGCCGATAACAAAAAGATGAAGCCATCTGATTGAGACACATCCATCTGAAAACTAAAACCAGTATTCTAGCATCTCCTTCATTTCCAAACGTTTTCTCCTATTGAACGCTACCCTGATTGTGATATCACTTTCTCTTCCTCTTTCCTCTCCACAGGTGGAAAATACCTCACCATCCCTGAGGTGAGCGACAAGAAGAGCGGGCGAGGGGCGCGCCTGGTCCTCCCGTTGACACCTCCCTGGAACGACGGTAACCTGTGTCTGTCGTTCCGCCACAAGCTGGCAGGTCACCATGTGGGGATGCTCCAGGTGTTTGTGAAGAAAGGGAAGCAGTACAGCCCGGCCGTGTGGGGAAGGACGGGGGGTAGCGGCTGGAGACATACCCAGATCACGCTGTGGGGCACGGGACTTGAGAGTGTGAGTATACAGTAGTGTGTATGTATATATATATATATATATAGTGCCTTGCGAAAGTATTCGGCCCCCTTGAACTTTGCGATCTTTTGCCACATTTCAGGCTTCAAACATAAAGATATAAAACTGTATTTTTTTGTGAAGAATCAACAACAAGTGGGACACAATCATGAAGTGGAACGACATTGATTGGATATTTCAAACTTTTTTAACAAATCAAAAACTGAAAAATTGGGCGTGCAAAATGATTCAGCCCCTTAAGTTAATACTTTGTAGCGCCACCTTTTGCTGCGATTACAGCTGTAAGCCGCTTGGGGTATGTCTCTATCAGTTTTGCACATCGATAGACTGAAATTTTTTCAGCAAAAACAACTTCCCTTTTTCAGGACCCTGTCTTTCAAAGATAATTCATAAAAATCCAATTAACTTCACAGATCGTCATTATTCTCTGTCAATGTAGCGTGCACACACACACACACACACACACACACACACACAGTTATTCATTTCCCTAATTCCTCTTGATTTGGCTTTAGGGTTTAAAAACTGTTTCCCAAGGCTTGCTCAATGAACCATAGACAATTAATAAACATGCACCTGTGGAACGGTCGTTTAGACACTAACAGCTTACAGATGGTAGGCAATTAAGGTTACAGTTACGAAAACTTAGGACACTAAAGAAACCTTTCTACTTACTCTGAAAAACACCAAAAGAAAGATCCCCGGGGTCCCTGCTCATCTGCATGAATGTGCATTAGGCATGCTGCAGGGAGGCATGAGGATGCAGATATGGCCAGGGCAAGCAATGACCGTGCTGTGAGATGCTTAAGACAGCACTACAGAGAGACAGGACGGACAGTTGATCATCCTCGCAGTGGCAGACCACGTGTAACAACACCTGCACAGGGTCGGTACATCCAAAAATCACACCTGCGGGACAGGTACAGGATGGCAACAACAACTGCCCAAGTTACACCAGGAACGCACAATCCCTCCATCAGTGCTCAGACTGTCCGCAATAGGCTGAGAGAGGCTGGACTGAGGGCTTGTAGGCCTGTTGTAAGGCAGGTCCTCACCAGACATCACCGGCAACAACGTTGCCTTTGGGCACAAACCCAGCGTCGCTGGACCAGACAGGACTGGCAAAAAGTGCTCTTCACTGACGAGTCGCGGTTTTGTCTCACCAGGGGTGATGGTCGGATTCGCGGTTATCGTCAAAGGAATGAGCGTTACACCGAGGCCTGTACTGAATGGGATTGATTTGGAGGTGGAGGGTCGTCATGGTCTGGGCTGTTGTGTCATAGCATCATTGGACTGAGCTTGTTGTCATTGCAGGCAATCTCAATGCTGTGCATTACAGGGAAGACATCCTCCTCCATCATGTGGTACCCTTCCTGCAGGCTCATCCTGACATGACCCTCCAGCATGACAATGCCACCAGCCATACTGCTCGTTTTGTTTGTTTATTTCCTGCAAGACAGGAATGTCAGTGTTCTGCCATGGCCAGAGAAGAGCCCGGATCTCAATCCCATTGAGCACGTCTGGGACCTGTTGGATCAGAGGGTGAGGGCTAGGGCCATTCCACCCAGAAAGGTCAGGGAAATTGCAAGTGCTTTGTTAGAAGAGTGGGATAACATCTCACAGCAAGAACTGGCAAATCTTCTGCAGTCCACGAGGAGGAGATGCACTGCAGTACTTAATACAGCTGGTGGCCACACCAGATACTGACTGTTACTTTTGATTTTGACCCTCCCCCTTTTGTTCAGGGACAAATTATTCAATTTCTGTTAGTCACATGTCTGTGGAACTTGTTCAGTTTATGTCTGTTGTTGATCTTGTTATGTTCATACAAATATTTACACATGTTAAGTTAGCTGAAAATAAATGCAATTGACAGTGAGAGGATGTTTCTTTTTTTGCTGAGTTTATAAATACAAAATTTTGGGGTCACTTAGAAATGTCATTGTTTTCCATGAAAACACATGTGAAATTAGTTGCAAAATGAATATGAAATATAGTTAAGACTTTGACAAGGTTATAAATAATGATTTTTAATTGAAACAATAATTATGTCCTTCAAACTTTGCTTTTGTCAAAGAATCCTCCATTTGCAGCAATTACATTCTTGCAGACTTTTGGCTTTGTAGTTGTTAAGTGCCGTCCACAGGGTATGGCATGGCATTGCAATATGGAGTGATAGCCTACCTTCTTCAACATCCCATTTACTCTGTATAAATCTCCCACATTTACCACCACCAAAGCACCCCCAGACCATCACATTGCCTCCACCATGCTTGACAGCTTAACACCATGCTCCTCCAGCATCTTTTCATTCACTTTTCATTCACAAATGTTCTTCTTTGTGATCCGAACAAAAAACTTAGATTCGTCTTTCCATAACACTTTTTTTCCAATCTTCCTCTGTCCAGTGTCTGTGTTCTTTTGCCCATCTTAATCTTTTATTTTTATTGGCCAGTCTGAGATGTGGCTTTTTCTTTGCAACTTTGCCTAGAAGGCTAGCATCATGGAGTTAACTCTTCACTGTTGACGTTGAGACTGGTATTTTGTGGGTATTATTTAATGAAGCTACCAGTTGAGGACTTGTGAGGCGTCTGTTTCTCAAGCTAAACACTCCCTTGTACTTGCCTCTTGCTTAGTTGTGCACCGGGGCCTCCCACTCCTCTTTCTATTCTGGTTAGTGCCAGTTTGCGCTGTTCTGTGAAGGGAGTAGTACACAACGTTGTACCAGATCTTCAGTTTCTTGACGATTTCTCGCATGGAATAGCCTTAATTTCTCAGAACAAGAAAAAACTAACAAGTTTCAGAAGAAAGGTCTTTGTTTCTGGTTATTTTGAGCCTGTGATCAAACCCACAAATGCTGATGCTCCAGATACTCAACTAGTCTAAAGAAGGCCAGTTTTACTGCATTTTTAATCAGAACAACAGTTTTCAGCTGTGCTAACATAATTGCCAAAGGGGTTTCTAATGATCAATTAGCCTTTTAAAATGATAAACTTGTATTAGCTAACACAATGTGCCATTGGAACACAGGAGTGAGGGTTGCTGATAATGGGCCTCTGTACACCTTTGTAGATATTCCATAAAAAAAATCAGCTGTTTCCATTTACAATAGTAATTTATAACATTAACAATGTCTACACTGTATTTCTGTTCAATTTGATGCTATTTTAATGGACAAAAATGTGCTTTTATTTCAAAAACAAGGACATTTCTAAGTGACCCCAAACTTTTGAATGGTAGTGTATATATACAGTACCGGTCAAAGGTTTGGACACACCTACTCATTCTAGGGTTTTTCTTTATTTTTAGTATTTTCTACATTGTAGAATAATAGTGAAGACATCAAAACTATGAAATAACACACATGGAATCATGTAACCAAAAAAGTGTTAGATTTTATATTTGAGATTCTTCAAAGTAGCCACCCTTTGCCTTGATGACAGCTTTGCACACACTCTTGATTGTCTGGGTTAGGGGAGAGTTTGGCCAGCCAGAATTTCCTTGTCTCATCGTGCTCTAGCGACTCCTTGTGGTGGGCCGGGCACATTGGTGCGGCTGGCTTCCTGGTTAAGCGAGTAGTGTGTCAAGAAGCAGTGCAGCTTGGCAGGGTCGTGTTTCGGAGGACGCATGGCTCTCGACCTTCTCTCCTGAGACGAGATTGTAACTATAAATTGGATATCACGAAATTGTGTAGAAAAAGGGGGTAAAGTAATAAAAAATGTAATAATAATAGAGTGTAAAGCTGTATACCGTATTATAGAGAGAGTGTAAAGCAGTATAAAGAAGTATATAAAGAGTGTAAAGAAGTATACAGTAGTGTAAAGAGAGTAAAACAGGTGACAGTAGTATAGAGAGAGTGTAAAGCCGTATACAGTAGTATATATACAGAACACCTGATATTAGGTTGCACCCCTTTATTCCCTCAGATCAGCCACAATTCTTGGACTCTACAAGGTGCCGAAAGTGTTCCACAGGGATGCTGATACGTGTTGACTCCAATGCTTCCCACAGTTGTGTCAAGTTGGCTGAATGTCCTTTAGGTGGTGGACCATTCTTGAAACACACGGGAAACTGTTGAGATTAAAAAAAACAGCAGCATTGCAGTTCTTGACACACTCAAACCGGTGTGCCCCGTACAAAGGCACTCAAATATTTTATCTTGCCCATTCACCCTCTGAATGGCACACATACCACAATCCATGTCTCAATTGTCTCAAGGCTTGAAAATCCTTCCTCCCCTTAATCTACATTGACGATTGAGGCGGATTTAACATGTAACAAAAATAAGAGATCATAGCTTTCACTTGGTCAGTCTATGCTATAGAAAGAGTAGCTGTTCCTAAAGTATAAAACAGTATACAGTATTATGTCTGACACCACACTTGACTTGTCTTTGCCATCTGTGACTGACCTTTAGCAACGACTGACACATTGGTTATTGGTGTGTGTGTTTGAATCATGGTTGTCCTCAATTGATGTTCAACTACTACGCTATGGAGGTTCTATAATTGTCGGAGATGGCGAAGTCATACCAGAGACTGCCTTTCTCCCTGGCTAACCATTGATGCCCCCTCCTCTCAAGTCATAGCAGACTGCCTTTCTCCCTGGCTAACCATCGATGCCCCCCTCCTCTTCAAGTCATAGCAGACTGCCTTTCTCCCTGGCTAACCATCGATGACCCCCTCCTCTCAAGTCATAGCAGACTGCCTTTCTCCCTGGCTAACCATTGATACCCCCTCCTCTCAAGTCATACCAGAGACTGCCTTTCTCCCTTGCTAACCATCGATGCCCCCTCCTCTCAAGTCATAGCAGACTGCCTTTCTCCCTGGCTAACCATTGATGCCCCCTCCTCTCAAGTCATACCAGAGACTGCCTTTCTCCCTGGCTAACCATCGATGCCCCCCTCCTCTCAAGTCATAGCAGACTGCCTTTCTCCCTGGCTAACCATCGATGCCCCCTCCTCTCAAGTCATAGCAGACTGCCTTTCTCCCTGGCTAACCATCGATGCCCCCCTCCTCTCAAGTCATAGCAGACTGCCTTTCTCCCTGGCTAACCATCGATGCCCCCCTCCTCTCAAGTCATAGCAGACTGCCTTTCCATACTACCCCTGTCTGAAGCTGACTAGACACCATTCACATTCCATTTTGATAATTAGTTGTACCTGTTTTTTTGTTTTGTTTTTGCTTTGAGATTACATTTTGTAATCGAAAGTGCTATATAAGCGAAATAACTTATTTATTGTGCTGTGTTGTTGTTCCCAGGTGATTCTGAAGGGCGAGCGCGGGCGTGGCCGGAGCGGAGAGATGGCCGTGGATGACATCACCTTGAGAAAAGGTTCCTGCACCGAGGAGCACAATCTGAGAAGACATTAATACACACAGCAGAGAGAGACAGAGATGGAGAGAGAAAGAGAGAAGATAGAGCCCAGGGAGGAGCAGACTCTGAGAAGACATTAATACACACAGCAGAGAGAGACAGAGATGGAGAGAGAAAGAGAGAAGATAGAGCCCAGGGAGGAGCAGACTCTGAGAAGACATTAATACACAGCAGAGAGAGACAGAGATGGAGAGAGAAAGAGAGAAGATAGAGCCCAGGGAGGAGCACAATCTGAGAAGACATTAATACACAGCAGAGAGAGACAGAGATGGAGAGAGAAAGAGAGAAGATAGAGCCCAGGGAGGAGCAGACTCTGAGAAGACATTAATACACACAGCAGAGAGAGACAGAGATGGAGAGAGAAAGAGAGAAGTGGAGAGAAGATAGAGCCCAGGGAGGAGCAGACTCTGATTGGACCCCCATAGAGGGTCCAAGAGCACCTCTGGGAAGAAGGGGCATTTCTCTCTGCCTGTCCACCAATAAGAAGACCGCACCAAACCTGTCCACCAACAAGAGGACTGCAACAAACCTGTCCACCAATAACTAGACTGCACCAAACCCTTCCACCAATAAGAAGACTACCCCAAATCACAGGGGAGAAAGAGGGTTCACCATGTGATCCCCCACCACCCCTACCCAACTCTCCATCACCCGGTTCCTCACTATTGACCTGTGCTTGCCCCTGGTAACCCTGGTAACGTCCCTGTGAGCACTGCCACCCAGCCAATCACACCGCCCAAAGGCCTCCATCGATGTTTCATCATCTTTCATATTTTAGTCTGAAGCCATATCTGATTGTTTGCTATCCATCATTTAGATTGTATAACTGTTTTAACCTGCGTCGTGTTCATTTGGGTACCAAACAGGGAAAAACTGACTGAAACAGGGAGGGACTACGAGGGCTTGTCCAATAAGAAACAATTATTTACATTTTCCATTGCAGAGCATTTTAAAACATTTCCTGTTCTGTGCCCTAATGAGCAGGACCAAGGGACAACAAGAGAAGACACCAACCTGTAATGATAATGGGGAGAATGAAAAATCCAAACCCTGCTCCGTTTATTTAGACAAATCAAATTCTGTAAAACTAGTGCTGAGGCACTCGTATGTTACTATTGCTACAACCGTATGCAAGTTCACATAATAAGCCATTATTATCTGAATTCTGAATTTTAAGATTGACCGTGATTTCTCTCTATGTGCTTTGTTCTATTAAGTGCAAGTTGGTTGTACTGGCGATGACAGTATCAACGATTTCTGGCTCTCACCCAGTGTATTATTGTAAATGTAGTCGTGTGTACATATTCTAGAACACTTTCATGCTCATATTAAGCTGTGTGGTTTATACGTTTATGTAAATTCAGACTTATGTATTAATTGGAGTGGAAAAATGTATGGTTTTCGTTTGTTTCTATAATTCAAGATCAATATATGGATAAACATTTGAACCTTGTGGGAATACAAGGCTGTTTACAGTACATAAATGATCATATCTGTTCATGCTTTATGTTGAATTACTAGATCGCTTCCTCAGTAGTTTTGTAACGTTTCGCAGTACACAGTTGCATTATTGTGCCATCTGCCATAATGAAGGTTCTGATCTGTTGGAAATTCAAACTGTACTATATGCATGGATCAGTTCACCAAATTCTCATAATATACTCAGCCAATGATGTAAATAAAAGGACATTGACTGATACATGTTTGACTAAGCGTGTCATTGTCATGTTGTCTTTGTCTTTTCTGTGTGACACACTTTTTACATCCAATCTAAAACAAAAAAAACAACGCTTTAAGTGAGAAGTAGGCATTTGTCTGAAGCCAAACATTCACATGAGCACCACAATGACCACTCCACCCATGTTCCACTAAGGTTTTCCGGCACATAGCTTTGACCTACTACAGTAGCTATGTTGCAAAGGAGGTTGGTGGCACCTTAATTGGGGAGGACGGGCTTGTGGTAATTTCCTGGAGCAGAATTAGTGGACTGGTATCAAATACATTAAACACGTGGTTTCCATCTGTTTGATGCCATTCCATTCGCTCCGTTCCGGCCGTTATTATGAGCTGTCCTCCCCCCTGTGCTATGTTGGTCTATTGCACTTCAAACAATGTGTATGCAGGTTGCTTAGGATTCAAACCTTATCAAACAGCCTAATTAATACTATTTGAGGAGGTGTGCCCACAATAATGTAATTTGTACCGCATACAAGTTCAAGTATTGGATTCTTCACACACAACACTAATCCCATTTCACTACCGTTTCAAGATTTTTTAATTACATGAAAGGAAGCTTTACTTTTATACTTACAATACCATCATGCTTGATTGAGCTGTTTTGTCCTCTAGTAATGTGGTGCCTGCCTGTATTTCCATCAACCATTATTTTAGCAATACATGTAATTGAGAACAAAAATTATTTTGGGGGTCAGTAGGTTCCCAAGATAAGTGGTGGTGTGTTGGACACAGTCACTCATATATAGAGGTATATTCATGGGTTGCATGTTTGTCACAATATTGTTTTGAACGCTCATTTTGGGTTGATGCCCGACTGAGCATTCTACTCAATGCATTGTCAATGAGCCCTGATGAAGATTTCATCCAGAGTGCATTACAGTGGCTTGGAAATTACATTCAAAAGGGGGCAAATAATTAGTAGGAAAACCTTTTGTCATCATTTTGTCGATCAGGAGCTCTACCGAGGCAGTCCCGTTAGATCTCTTATATACAGACAAGTTATATTTGCATGATTTAGCTTATTCGTTCATCATTAACGTTTGCTTCATTCATGTGACAGACCAATACTGGGTCATGCATGTGACAGACCAATACTGGGTCATGCATGTGACAGACCAATACTGGGTTATGCATGTGACAGACCAATACTGGGTCATGCTTGTGACAGACCAATACTGGGTCATGCATGTGACAGACCAATACTGGGTCATGCATATGACAGACCAATACATCACGAGGCTTCTTCTCTCTAAGCAGATACCTTGAAACTGAGAGATCTTTCATTCTCAAAACAAGAGTCTGGGAGTACTCCCAAGTTGAAGTTACTAATAGTGAGGATTCGTTCAATTAGTCACTTGCATGAACACAGAAAACGGTTATTAGAAAAGCACAAACATAGAACACAGAAATGTAGAAATAGAAAAGCACCAACCTAAAATGTTCCATCACATGGGAAAGACAAAGCATTTGAGTGCCTTTGAATGGGGTATGGTAGTAGGTGCTAGGCACACCGGTTTGTGTCAAGAACTGCAAATCTGCTTGGTTTTTCACACTCAACCGTTTCCCGTGTGTATCAAGAATGGTCCACCACCCAAAGGACAACCAGCCAACGTGAAACAACTCTGGAAAGCATTGAATCAGCATGGGCCAGCATCCCTGTGGAATGCTTTCAACACCTTGTAGAGTCCATTCCCTGACGAATTGAGGCTGTTCTGAGGGCAAAAGCGGGCGCAACTCAATGTTAGCAAGGTGTTCCTAATATTTGGTATTCTCAGTGTGTATATAATACTGTATATACAGTACCAGTCAAACGTTTGTACACACCTACTCATTCCAGGGTGCACCTACTCATTCCAGGGTACACCTACTCATTCCAGGGTGAACCTACTCATTCCAGGGTGAACCTACTCATTCCAGGGTACACCTACTCATTCCAGGGCACACCTACTCATTCCAGGGTGCACCTACTCATTCCAGGGTGCACCTACTCATTCCAGGGTACACCTACTCATTCCAGGGTGCACCTACTCATTCCAGGGTGCACCTACTCATTCCAGGGTACACCTACTCATTCCAGGGTGCACCTACTCATTCCAGGGTACACCTACTCATTCCAGGGTACACCTACTCATTCCAGGGTACACCTACATTCCAGGGTACTCATTCCAGGGTACACCTACTCATTCCAGGGTACACCTACTCATTCCAGGGTACACCTACTCATTCCAGGGTACACCTACTCATTCCAGGGTGCACCTACTCATTCCAGGGTGAACCTACTCATTCCAGGGTAACCTACTCATTCCAGGGTACACCTACTCATTCCAGGGTACACCTACTCATTCCAGGGTACACCTACTCATTCCAGGGTACACCTTCTCATTCCAGGGTACACCTACTCATTCCAGGGTACTCATTCCAGGGTACACCTTCTCATTCCAGGGTACACCTACTCATTCCAGGGTACACCTACTCATTCCAGGGTACACCTTCTCATTCCAGGGTACACCTACTCATTCCAGGGTACACCTACTCATTCCAGGGTACACCTACTCATTCCAGGGTACACCTACTCATTCCAGGGTACATCTACTCATTCCAGGGTACACCTACTCATTCCAGGGTACACCTACTCATTCCAGGGTACACCTACTCATTCCAGGGTACACCTACTCATTCCAGGGTACACCTACTCATTCCAGGGTACACCTACTCATTCCAGGGTACACCTACTCATTCCAGGGTACACCTTCTCATTCCAGGGTACACCTACTCATTCCAGGGTACACCTACTCATTCCAGGGTACACCTTCTCATTCCAGGGTACACCTACTCATTCCAGGGTACACCTACTCATTCCAGGGTACACCTACTCATTCCAGGGTACACCTACTCATTCCAGGGTACACCTCATTCCAGGGTACACCTACTCATTCCAGGGTATACCTACTCATTCCAGGGTACACCTTCTCATTCCAGGGTACACCTACTCATTCCAGGGTACACCTTCTCATTCCAGGGTACACCTACTCATTCCAGGGTACACCTACTCATTCCAGGGTACACCTACTCATTCCAGGGTACACCTACTCATTCCAGGGTACACCTACTCATTCCAGGGTACACCTACTCATTCCAGGGTACACCTTCTCATTCCAGGGTACACCTACTCATTCCAGGGTACACCTTCTCATTCCAGGGTACACCTACTCATTCCAGGGTACACCTACTCATTCCAGGGTACACCTACTCATTCCAGGGTACACCTACTCATTCCAGGGTACACCTACTCATTCCAGGGTACACCTACCCATTCCAGGGGTTTTCCTTATTTTTACTATTTTCTACATTGTAGAATAATAGTGAAGACCTCAACAATATGAAATGACTCACCTGTTTTGAGCTCCACACTATTAGGTAAAAACAAATACATATATATACTTTTTTTGGGGGGGGGGCTTGCCTGTTTTGCTTGTTATTTTGTTATTAATACGTGATATTATCAGTTTGCAAACAATGTAAAAATAATAACAATTGAGTTAATAAAGCCGCATACAAACATGGTCTCCTTTTTGCTTTCTTGAGTAAAGCAGCTCCAAAATGCAGGTGTTTCAGCCTAGCTCAGCACTTTCTGTGGTGGTGGGGCAGCCAGCGGAAAATACAGAGCGTTGCAAAAGAAAATTACTTCTTAATCTTGGCCTGCTCTGGTAATGTGCCTCTCAGACACCTGTACCGAGACTTCCTAAATCCCAACAAAAAGATGGTGGATAGAGTGCATTCGGAAAGTATTCAAACCCCTTGACTTTTCGACATTTCGTTACATTATAGCTTTACTCTAAAATTGAGTAAATATTTTTTTCTTTCATCAATCTACACACAATACCTATAATGACAAAGTGAAAAGAGGTTTTTAGAAAGTTTAGCAAATGTCTTTTTTTTAAATAACAGAAATACCAGACAACATGCTTTGAGACTTTAAATTTAGCTCAGGTGTATCCTGTTTCTATTGATCATCCATGAAATGTTTCTACAACATGATTGAAGTCCTCCTGTGGTAAATTAAATTGATTGGACGTGATTTGGAAAGGCACACACCTGTCTATATAAGGTCCCACAGTTGACAGTGCATGTCAGAGCAAAAACCAAGCCATGAGGTCAAAGGAATTGTCCGTAGCACTCTGAGACAAGATTGTGTTGAGGCACAGATCTGGGGAAGGGTAGCAAAAAAATTCAACAGCATTGAAGGTTCCCAAGAACACAGTGGCCTCCATATTTCTTAAATGGAAGAAGTTTGGAACCACCAAGATTCTTCCTAGAGCTGGCCACCTGGCCAAACTGAGCAATCGGGGGAGAAGGGCCTTGGTCAGGGAGGTGACCAAGAACCCGATGGTCACTCTGACAGAGCTCCAGAGTTCCTCTGTGGAGATGGGAGGACCTTCCAGAAGGACAACCATACCTGCAGCACTCCACAAATCAGCTTGTTGCATGGAGAAGCATGGTGGTGGCAGCATCATGCTGTGGGGAAGTTTTTCAGCAGCAAGGATTTGGAGATTTGTCAGGATCGAGGGAAAGATGAATGGACCAAAGTAAAGAGAGAGATCTTTGATGAAAACCTGCTTCAGAGCGCTCAGGACCTCAGACTGGAGCGAAGGTTAACCTTCCAACAGGACAACGACCCTAAGCACACAGCCAAGACAAAATAGCTGTGCAATGACGCTCCCCATCCAACCTGAGAGAGCTTGAAAGGATCTGCAGAGAAGAATGGGAGAAACTCCCCAAATACCGGTGTGCCAAGCTTGTAGCATCATACCTTAGACGACTCAAAGCTGTAATCGCTGCTAAAAGTGCTTCAACAAAGTACAGAATAAAGGGTCTGAATACTTATGTAAATATGATATTTCAGCTGTATTTTTTTAAATAAATTTGCAAAAGTTTTTACTTTGTTATTATGGGGTATGTAGATTAATGAGGGAAAAAATTATTACATCATTTAAGAATAAGGCTGTAATGTAACAAAATACCTTTCGAATGCACTGTAAATGAAGACAGTTCACTTAGGCTGTTTCCTTTATTTATTTTTGTCAGTTCAGGTCTACTTAACTTGGACACCAATGCAATAACAGCTGAGTTTGGTCTACTTAGTTCCTTGACTTTCATTGATCCAGGAAAAAACAGCAAGTGGTGTCCCTCGCTCCCACTTCCATCTCTGATCCTAATTGGATAGCCATGACCATAGGGGATTGGAGTTGATGGCTATTTTAAGGTTCACTCTACTGATTCTGCCACACTAGACCAAAGTGTATGATGATGATACAGAAGTCAGAAGTCATTTTTTTGAATCTTTATTTAACTTGGTAAGTCCGTTAAGAACAAATTCTTATTTACAATGACAGTGTTCAGGGGCAGAACGACAGATTTTTACCTTGTCAGCTTGGGGATTCGATCCAGCAACCTTTCGGTTACTTGCCCAACGGTCTAACCACTAGGCTACCCAAAAAACATAAGTTTAAACTTAAGTTGACCGGAATATTTTGATTGAAATCACAAAAATATTTGTTGCTCTTTGACCCTTCATCTACTTGTCTAGGTAGGGGTAATGAACTTGTAAAAATACAGCCCAGTACAACAACAAAAAACGAGACATCTACAATGTTCTGGGTAAAGGTGACCCGCACTTTGACCTTTATAACTCTTGAACGGTGTGTCCTAGAAACAAGCTGCTTCCTGCACAGAGCAACATTTATTTGAAGTGGAGTTAAATAAGGTTAAATAAAACGGAGTTGCTGACAATCTGACCTTTCCCTGAACTTTTATTCTCCGGACTAAAGATCCTGAAGCTTCTGCTCATCACATTCTGTGCATGTGTTTATTCTCTACTTTACTACAGTCCTTGCTCTGCTCTTAGAGAACAGGCTACTCTGGCGAATGGTGCTGTTTAATAAAGATGGATCAAAGCTGAATCAATGTCTGCAAGTTCTGCAAGATCACATAATGAACCGACTATAATAGCATAGTATTACATTACTGTAAGACAAAAACACCAGTGCATTTTTCTCTCATGTGGCTAAAACTTATAGGTCCACGAGGCAAACTTGTTAACACTATCTGCTCCACAATTCACACAATCTACATCATTCAATACAACACTGTAGGATAGTGTGAAACACTGTATAACTCAAGAAGATCAAACTGATTGAGATTAAATGGTTTGTATGCAGATACTGCATGGATGTTTCACCGGTAATACTTGAAGAATTATCATTCTTGATTGACAGGGGGAAATGTGAAGAAAAGGACACCTACATTGTTTTTAGAAGAAAAGGTCTGTGAAAAGTCCCATTCGCAGCCACATTTTGATAAGGGAAACTGTACTTCATGTCATTTCCAAATTGGATCAGAACATCAATCGTGTCTGGCCTTTTCTAACATAATAG
Source organism: Oncorhynchus masou masou (assembly GCF_036934945.1). NCBI lineage: Eukaryota > Metazoa > Chordata > Actinopteri > Salmoniformes > Salmonidae > Oncorhynchus > Oncorhynchus masou. The sequence goes on along the minus strand of NC_088231.1, from coordinate 17,835,731 downwards.
AAGGGTTAAGTAAAATATTATTATTATTTTTTTTTTCAGTTCAAGTTCTAGTTCAAGTGCAACATGTATCTAACAATTGAACCAAAGTCAATTACCTAGGTTGCATTTATTAGGGCACACCGTAGAAAAAGGTTGTAAAACATGCTTCAATGGAAAATGAAAACAAGTGGTTCTTATTGGACAAGTCCAGGTAGTCTCTCCCTGTATCTGTGCATTTCTTCCATTTGGGGCATAAGAAATACGACCGACTCATTTTACAGGGCCACACTGTTCTCCACATTGTTGGGATTCAGGTAGGTATATGACAGGGGTAAAGAGACATTCCTGCCTTGGATTTCAAAATTGTATTTCTTCAGCACATTTTGAGTTTCGTGAATCAGTTCCAGAGGGGTCTTCTCACTGAAGTGATCCTGATAGCCATTTCCAAGAGCGACCTAAGGACGCAAGAGTTGATGAAATTTTAAATGACATTGAAACTGTTGTTTCATGAACCACTGAGTATATTTTAATTATGACTACTAAGGACACAATTCGATTGGCATTGTCATGAAATGTTTTAAAGTCATAGAATATACTTTAATACAGTTTCTCTCATATACTCACATAGTCAGTGGACTGCCTGCTCAGAAGGTACACCGCTGCCATGCCATTAACGGTGGTGTTGATGTCAGGGAAGGTCTTCAGCATGGTGCTCTCAGTACACTGCCCCTTAGTGGTGGGAGGTGGTTGTTGCAGAGCGTTGGGGAAGTTGGGCATCCAGCCCCCAAAATCAAACTGGAACGACAATGGCAAAATAGATCAAACTACTTTGCTTTTCCAATATAATACAACAGTAACACGGCAAACTAAAATGATACAATTGGTTTCATCACCTGTCCATTGTTGACTGCAGCATGTTGGACAGACACTGTGAAGATCACCATGGTGAGAAACTTGACCAGCTCTGTCACTGAACTGAAAGACTGAGGGATTCCTGCATGGAGAAGGTACAGTAAACCACTTCATTCAGACACTGTATTGACATTTTGCTAATTAACTAGGATATAGTTTTGGAATGTTAACCATGAAAGGGAAGTTGACCTAAAATCCAGAAATTCCCAAGTGATTCCATACATTGAAACTAAATTGGTGGAGTTTGCCCTCTCTCCCTCACTCTCCCCGTAGTGCCGAACGCAGACAGCTGCAAAAACTAGTCACATGATACATTATGTATCGTTGTACACTGCTCGCTCTGCTTCAATGTCAGTGAATGAGTCAATCAGAATTTAATTATGAATTGTGGACAATCGGAATTGTGAATTGTGGACAAATGCTTTGTTTTATTGAAACATACAGCCGAATAAGCATTTTTTTGTGGAATGGTAATTGTTATCTACCTAGCATGTACTTTGCTCTCTTCTGATTGGTCAGATGTTTGTTAATTGTTGGAAGAATTTTTCCATGGGCATTGTAGATACTTTCACCAGCTAGCACAAGGATGAAGGACTCATCTGGACAGCTGGTAAGAGCTAGCTACTATCTTTTTTCTGAGAGATTTAGAAGATTACTGCAGTTTTTGTCACCTTTGCAAAAATGTTTAAGCTTATTTGCCAACGTTTTGCTACTTTCTTGGAACATGTCTGAAACAGAATCTCTGAACAACAGTAGCCCTGAACCTCTAGCTAATGCTAAACTAGCTGGAACATTAGACAATGTTAATCAAGCTGGACCTTTGGACAATGCTATTGACTTTGTAGCCCCCATCACTTCTCATGGGGGGCTACAAAAAATATCTAACTACCACCAGCTTTTCAGGGAGATGGCACTTGGGTTGTTTGCTTGCTGGTCTTGTCGCTTTGAAGTGGCTGTGCAGGCAATGTACAATCTGCCAGATATGGAGTTGGACCTGTAATAGCCTCAGTATTTCCCACGCACCTAGCTGATTCAGAACTCCTATACTGGGACAGCCTTTCGCTAATGGTTCAGAAGACCTACTCTGTTGTCAAGACCAAACTCAAGGAAGCCCTTGGCCGCAAGCAATCTCTTTCAGACACATGTGAATGCTTGCCCTAGGAAGCCTGGTGAGAGCTTGGATGTGTACATTGCTGACATCACTCGTTGGTTTTGGAGGCCTTCCCAGACTATGACCACAAGGCACAGGAAGGGGTGAAGTTTCACCACTGCGGCCGGATTGGACCCAGCCTTGCAGGCGAAGATTCATGGAGCGGAGGACATCGGTGATGCCCAGCTCGTCGCAAGTTTCTTTGAAAGAACTTGTGCAGCTCTCCAACTACATGCTGCATACCCGCCAGTGGCACAGACCCCAGACTAGGTTGCTATGTTTCGTTCTAATGACACAGATGATAAGCTCCTTCATGCTGACTCTCACTGTGAACGCCCAATTTTTCAGTTTTTGATTTGTTAAAAAAGTTTGAAATATCCAATAAATGTCGTTCCACTTCATGATTGTGTCCCACTTGTTGTTGATTCTTCACAAAAAAATACAGTTTTATATCTTTATGTTTGAAGCCTGAAATGTGGCAAAAGGTCGCAAAGTTCAAGGGGGCCGAATACTTTCGCAAGGCACTGTACTTGCCATCTTTGAGGGAATTGAAGTGTCTGCTCTTCTTGACACAGGATCAACCATTTCCATCATCAGTGAGGATTTCAGAACTTCACATCCAGCTCTGAAAAAGCGCCCCGTGAAGACATCCTTTGCTTGCTCTGTCAATGGACAATGTTTGAACAATGTTTGGACATTCCCTGGACTTTGTCATTATGCATTTCCCCTAGGGAAAGAACAACTCAAGCATGAGTTTCAAGTTGTCAGAGGGGCCCACCATTCAGTGATACTAGGCTTGGTTTCCTGCAACAGCAACATGCCCTACTGAATATCAGTTGTGGAAGACATGCTGTACCACATCACCTTCCCTGGATGTTGCTGCACCCTCTATGAAGATAGATGACTTGTCTCCATGCTGCTGTGCTGTTTGTTGCTACTTGGCTACCTGCCAACCTTTTTAGTTTTACTTTAATAACAGTTTAATCAAAATCTGCATTTAACACATTTAACAACGTCTTATTTTTTTCTTCACTCTACTCTCTTCATTCAACTTTTTCACCCCGGATGCTTTATCTGGACATGGTTCTACAGGACCTCCACCAGCCGAAAAAGCTAAGTAGTAACATCTAACTGCAGTCGCTGTACTCATAATATACAGGAGATCTATCGCCTTATGGTGAGGATAGCCGTGTTGCAAGCCATCTTCAGATGCAATTGTTAGGCTCTGACAAATTGAAAACCCTAGTCATTTGCGATGCCATTACCCGCAATATTAGACTTAAAAATCATCATCCAGCAATCATACACTGTTTACCAGGGAGCAGGGCGGCAGATGTAAAGGCTAACTGAAAGAGGGTGCTGGCTAAGTCTAAAACTGGTGAGCATAGAGAGTATGGGGATATTGTTATCCACATTGTTTCATCCTAACATCTTTGGTACCAATCAGAGGTCACCAAGCGCAACATAGCTTCAGCGTGTAAATTCTCTAGAAAGATGTGTCGGCATCGAGTAATTGTCTCTGGCACCCTCCCAGTTAGGGGGAGTGATGAGCTCTACAGCAGAGTCTCGCAACTCAATTGCTTGTTGAAAACTGTTCTCTCTCTCTCTCTCTCTCTCTCTCTCTCTCTCTCTCTCTCTCCTTCCTCACCTGCTGTCTTGACCTCCTAATGCTCGGCTACAAAAAAAAAACGTATATTTACTCCTGAGGTATTGAGCGGTTGCACCCTCTACAATAACTGTGATTATTATTTGACCCTGCCGGTCATCTTTGAACATCTTGAAGAACAATTATAATCACCCAGCACAGCCAGAAGTGGACTGGCCACCCCACAGAACCTGGTTCCTCTCTTGTTTTCTTCCTAGGTCACTGCATTTCTAGGGAGTTTTTCCTAGCCACCATGCCTCTACATCTGCATTGTTTGCTTTTTGGGATTTTAGGCTGGGTTTCTGTATAATGATTTGCTGATGTAAAAATGGCTTTATAAATACATTTGATTGATTGAGACTAACTTGTCGTCCGCTCAAGTTCAGTCACTGAAATCGCTTCTCAAGAAATACACAGACGTCTTCTGCAAGAGTTCAGAAGGCCAAGGTCAAACAGGCCTAATAAAACATTGTGTCCGCACTGGCAATGCCATGCCTGTCAAACATCGTGCCTACCGTGTGACACCAGACCAAAGGCAGGAAATATAGAACCAAGTTGACAAACTCTTGAAGACAGTTGTAATCGGAGGAAGCAACATTCTTTAGGCTGCGCCAGTAGTTCTGACCCCAACAAGGACAGATCCTGGCGTTTCTGTTCGGATTACAGAAAGCTAAATATTGTGACTATCAAAAGATTCTAATCCACTACAGCGAGTTAACGATGCCTTGGATGGGCTGTCTGGCTCTGACTGGTTCTCAACAGTGGATCTTCAGCATGGGTACTGGCACGTGGAGCAGAAGGATCGAGAAAAGACAGCATTCGCAAAAGAGGTGGTGAGCTGTATACCAATGAGGTGAGCTGACCAATGCTCCAGTGACATTCAAGAGAGTAATGAAGTATGTACTGTGAGGCCTCCGATGAAAAACTTGTACTTGGATGATGTCCTCATCTACGTCCGTTCCTTCGAGGAACACCTGCAGCACCTGGAAGAAATCCTCTCCCGATTCCAAGGGTACTATTCCTAGAGCAAATCGTGTCCAAAGATCGAATTCATCCAGAACCAAGTAACGTGCAAAATGTGAAGGACTGGCCTACTCACACATCCACAGAAGTGAGAGCCTTCCTGGGACTCTGTGGATATTGCCATATAGTTTATCACAAACTTTGCACACCATGCTGTACTGTTAAATATGCTGACTGAAAATGTTCCATTCTAGTGGACTTAAGCATGCCAAGATGCATTCTCCTACCTGAAACACTCCTTGTCAGCGCCTCCCATAGTTGTCTTCCCAGACTTCACGCAGCCATTCTACCTTTACACAGAAGCATCCTGCTCTGCGGTGAGCGCTGTGCTTGCCCAAAAAGAGGAAAGGCGTGAGACTGCTGTTGCTTATGCTAACCATGTACAAGAAGCTTTTACAGAATAAAAATATTCTAAGACCCCCTCTCCTTTCGGAAAAGCTGACCACGACTCCATTTTGTTGCTCCCTGCGTACAGACAGAAACTAAAACAAGAAGCTCCCGCTGAGGTCTGTTCAACGCTGGTCCGACCAATCTGATTCCACACTCCAAGACTGCTTCCATCACGTGGACTGGGATATGATTCGTATTGCGTCAAACAACAACATTGACGAATACGCTGATTCATTAGAACGTGCGTTGAAGATGTCGTTCCCATAGCAACGATTAAAACATTCCCAAACCAGAAACCGTGGATTGATGGCAGCATTCGCATGAAACTGAAAGCGCGAACCACTGCTTTTAATCAGGGCAAGGTGACCGGAAACATGACCGAATACAAGCAGTGTAGCTATTCCCTCCACAAGGCAATCAAATAAGCTAAGCGTCAGTATAGAGACAAAGTAGAATCGCAATTCAACGGCTCAGACACAAGAGGTATGTGGCAGGGTCTACAGTCAATCACGGATTACAAAAAGAAAACCAGCCCCGTCACGGACCAGGATGTCTTGCTCCCAGGCAGACTAAATACATTTTTTGCCCGCTTTGAGGACAATACACTGACACGGCCCGCTACCAAAACATGCAGACTCTCCTTCACTGCAGCCGACGTGAGGAAAACATTTAAACGTGTTAACCCTTGCAAGGCTGCAGGCCCAGACGGCATCCCCAGCCGCGCCCTCAGAGCATGCGCAGACCAGCTGGCTGGTGTGTTTACGGACATATTCAATCAATCCCTATCCCAGTCTGCTGTTCCCACATGCTTCAAGAGGGCCACCATTGTTCCTGTTCCCAAGAAAGCTAAGGTAACTGAGCTAAACGACTACCGCCCAGTAGCACTCACTTCCGTCATCATGAAGTGCTTTGAGAGACTTCCTGACGGGCCGCCCCCAGGTGGTGAGGGTAGGCAACAACATCTCCACCCCGCTGATCCTCAACACTGGGGACCCACAAGGGTGCATTCTGAGCCCTCTCCTGTACTCCCTGTTCACCCACGACTGCGTGGCCACGCACGCCTCCAACTCGATCATCAAGTTTGCGGACGACACAACAGTGGTAGGCTTGATTACCAACAACGACGAGACGGCCTACAGGGAGGAGGTGAGGGCACTCGGAGTGTGGTGTCAGGAAAATAACCTCACACTCAACGTCAACAAAACTAAGGAGATGATTGTGGACTTCAGGAAACAGCAGAGGGAACACCCCCCTATCCACATTGTTGGAACAGTAGTGGAGAGGGTAGTAAGTTTTAAGTTCCTTGGCGCACACATCACAGACAAACTGAATTGGTCCACCCACACAGACAGCATCGTGAAGAAGGTGCAGCAGCGCCTCTTCAACCTCAGGAGGCTGAAGAAATTCGTCACCAAAAGCACTCACAAACTTCTACAGATGCACAATCGAGAGCATCCTGGCGGGCTGTATCACCGCCTGGTATGGCAACTGCTCCGCCCACAACCGTAAGGCTCTCCAGAGGGTAGTGAGGTCTGCACAACGCATCACTGGGGGCAAACTACCTGCCCTCCAGGAAACCTACACCACCCGATGTCACAGGAAGGCCACAAAGATCATCAAGGACAACAACCACCCGAGCCACTGCCTGTTCACCCCACTATCATCCAGAAGGCGAGGTCAGTACAGGTGCATCAAAGCTGGGACTGAGAGACTTACAAAGAAGACTGTGAACGTTCCTAAATGGCCGAGTGTTTTAATTTGCTATGGCAAGACCTGAAAATGGTTGTCGAGCAATGATCAACAAAAAATGTATTTAACTAGGCAAGTCAGCTAAGAACACATTATTATTTACAATGACAGCCTAGGAACAGTGGGTTAACTGTCTTACTGAGGGGCAGAACAACAGATCTTACCTTGTCAGCTCAGAGATTCGATCTGGCAACCTTTCAGTTACTGGACCAACGCTCTAACCACTAGGCTACCTGCCGCCTGACGAGCTTGAAGAATTTGGAAAAGAATAATGGGCAAATATTGTACAATCCAGGTGTGCAAAGCCCTTACAGACTTACCCAGAAAGACTCACATCTGTGATTGTTGCCAAAGGTTATTTTAACATGTATTGACTCAGGGGTATGAATATGTATGTAAAGTAGATATTTCATTTTAAATAAATTTTCAAAAAAATATTGAAGTCATTTTCACATTGCCATCATGGGGTATTGTGTTTAGATGGGTGAGAAAATAATAATATTTCATCCATTTTGATTTCAGGCTGTAACACAACAAAAAATGGAATAAGCCAAGGGGTATGAATACTTTCTGAAGGCACTTTATGTGCTTGTGGTGCAAGATTACTTTTCAAAGTACGTCAACCTCTGTGCCATGAAAGACCAGCACTGTCTCTTCAAGAACTTTGTCAGCAAACATGACATACCAGAAACCTTGAACACTGACAAAGAACATCAGTTTGAGGCAGACATCGTCCGAGACCTTTGCCAGTTGCTGGGAGTTAAGAAGACCAGAACCAGCTCCTATCATCCACAATGTGATGGGATGGTGGAACAATTTAAAATCGGACACTCATCAATCTCCCAACCAAGACACTGCCCCAACAGCCTGGTGACGAGTGCCTCAACCAACTTTCCCTGTCCTACAACACCAGCACTCCCTCTACAACGGATTTCTGCCTGACACATGGTCTGACACATGGTTGAAAAGCTGAAGAAGATGTCAGCCAAGCTACTGTTCCCCTCTGGACTGCAGCGGGATCGCCAGCAGATTATACAGCTCAACTCACCGACATGGTACAGTCTGCCCATTGGATCTCCCACACAGAACAGAGAACATGCTCACTTTCAACAAAAACGCAACTACGACGAATGTCATGCACATTCTCTACAACGCAGGAGACCTTGTATGGCTTAAAGACCCTGCAATAGCACGTCAGAAGCTTTCACATCACTGCAAAGGTCCCTTTGATGAGTGCCTTGGATCTACAGAAGAGGACCCTGGTGTAATCTACAGGGTCAGATTGGTCCAGCAGGTACCTAACAAGACCCAAGTGATCCACTAAAATTGTTTGAGACCGTACACCTCACCTGTACCCCGACCTGGAACAAATGAGCCTGTGGAACACTTACCTGCACCTCCTCGACCTCTGACCCTGACAGTCTTGTCAGGTGCCTTACCCTTCAGATCCTCAAGGCCCTGTGAGACATAGGAACACTACTTACCTGAGACGTCCCTGGATCCCCCTGTGCCTCACCAGGCCCCTTGTCAGGACCCCTCTTGCCCAGCCCATTAGACATTGACCCACCTGACCCCTCAGGAGACCAGATGTCTACACCTCAACCAGCATAGACAGACAGGCTGCAACTGGAGCAAAGTTCGACTGAGCACCCAGGTTGCCGCCGAGTTAGTCTCTTAATAAGTGACAGGGGAGTCTATGTACTGAAGTGAGAAGTCTACAGATCTTTGGACCTCCAGCAATTTCTTATCGAATGTAGAAACAGGGATGTTTCTCTAGGGGGCGGGGGGAAGAAATGTAAGATTATTGTAGGAGAGTTATTTTCTAAGCTGTTGTTAGTCCACTGTTGTTAGTCCTACAGTGTGGTGAATTGGAATGGTAATTGATTATCTACCTTGCAACTACTTTGCGCTATTCTGATTTGGTCAGATGTTTGTTAATTGTTGTTAGAGAACTGGAATAATGGCAGTTCATGAATGCTTGTAACAGTGTTCAGTTAAAGATTTAAAAAAACAAAGAGTAATCAGTCTCCATCCCGTTTGTATCCACAAAGAGAGTCATCCATCCACCATTGAAAGAACCATCAAATTCCATTAGTTTGTGTAACTATGTTTCCAAGCTCAGCTTTTATGTAAGTCACACCGTATAAAAAAAGTCATGACAGCTGTGATGGAAACAGGACGTTTCGGTACAATTACAATAAATGACGACAGATCATTTGTTCGTTTGACATTGTGGGATATTTTTGTGTCGGTCAAATTAATTATGCAAAAAAATGGCAGTGGAAATATCTTTCGTGCAAATATTAATATAATAACCATCATATCCAAGAAAACTTGGAGTCACGCAATATTATGGTGTGTGATCCACTACCACTTGGTTATTGTGGGAAGTTTATAGAGCTGCAACAGGCCTGGCCTCACTTTCCATGGTTATGGTCCCAGGAACTGACACCGCCACTCATTTTGATCACACACATTTCAGCAACATGCTACAGATTAAATCAATTATGATGAACTTCCCAGGGTGGTGAAAGTGCACGGTGATGAGCTTGATGCTACTTTCCAAGAAATATCGAGGGGGTTATTCTGGTGACATGATGATAGATGCTTGACTACCGTTTGACAGATAAAAATCCATAATAATCTCATAATGTAGACTACCCCCATCCTCACTGGACCTGCCAGCTGTTGGCTAGAGCACACGTGCCAAGACCAGAGTAGGCACATTTGCTATTTAATGCAACATTTTGTGACAAAACTATCGATAGAGTTAAAAATGTGATGGAAACACATTGAACTTGAGATTTAAAAAACAAAAATGTTTGTGAAAAAGTACATTTTGTCATCATGCACTGATTTGTATTGCGGATACAAGTCCATTTGGTGGAAACACCACTGGTGGGAAAATTTGAAAAAAGATTTTAGAATATTCACATGAAAATCTGATGCCAATTGGTTTCAAACCTACAGTAGATACTGTATGGAATCACTTGGAATTTCCTGGATATTACGTTTCTGGATATGACTTATTATCAGAAACAATCATCAACAAATCAGATCTGTACATTTGTATTGCACTGATGTAGTCTTATGATTAAGAGTTGAGAAAGAGCTAGTGTGTCTTTTAAATGAGAAAAGTGTAACCTGTGCTGGTTTCTGCCAGGAACCCATGGAAGAAGATCTCCTCGATCCAGTTCTGCAGTTCACAGTCCTTCTGGACGTCTGAGTCACAGGTGTAGTAGTGACCAATCACATTGTGAACAAACCTATACAAAACCACAGGACAACATCAGGTATTAGCAAAACACGATGACAAAACACAGGACTGTTCCACCAGTTAGGTGCCTTATGAGTAGGGTAACTTGGTGATTTTTATGTTAACATTGTCATAAAGAGCACATGTTAGACTTAATTAAAAAAATATATCAGAGGTTAAATAAAAAATTAAAACAATTATAGTAAGTGCCTATTAAGTGACAAACAAAGTAACAGGGTTGACCGTAAGTGTTTTGACGATTTTATCTTAAATCAGCCATAAATCTCATGGTGACAGGGAATGGAAGCTTGTTCTATGCAACAGGGAGGGGCAATTACATTTTTAATATATTTAACTAGGCACAGATGACAGCACAAGAAGGTAGAGACAACAATGCATCACGCAAAGCAGCCACAACTGTCCTTAAGTGTCCATGATTGAGACTTTGAATGATGAGATGGAGATATAACTGTCCTGTTTGAGTGTTTGTTGCAGCATGTTGCGGTCGCTAGCTGCAGCGAACTGAAAAGACGTGCGACCCAGGAATGTCAGCTTCATTTAAAAATAATAATAAATGTGAAAACATTTGCAGCCTGTCTGTCTATGGGTAACTGGGTTGAAGTGTTATGTTTTTGACATCTCGTCAATTTTTTATGATTTGCCTAGATGTTCAGTGTTTCTGGTTCACCATTTTAATAAGAGTTCAATTCACTTAACAGGATTGGTCTTAAAATTAGGAACAGTTTTTAAAAAACGTAATTAATCACTAATCATGTGAAATATATAATAATCTTCAGAAATTACTTCATCAAAGCAACAAAATAACTAAAGCTTTAAAATGGTGAAAAGTTGTAGAAATGTGGAGGTTAAGTGGGTTAAAATCTTCCTAGAAGTCACAGAGGATGCACAGAGGGACGTGTTAAAATGCAGATTTTTTTTCACATTAACAACACTTTATTAATATAAAAATGTATTGAATTTTCCATGAGGTCTGTTTAATATAGCTTTAATATAACAGGCTTAAAAAATATCAAAGGTACACAAAAGACACTCATTTCATGGAATGACCCAGTACTGATATTATGGGCTACATTGTCATAGTGCAAAAGAGCACAAATTTTTGCAAAAAGACCGTAAGCCTCATTATAATCTGGCAGCATGATTTACTTTGGAGGAACGAGTAGACTACAGTTTAGTAAACTGAGCAAAAATGTAGCTGCATGAACCTTATAATGCACAAATCTAATTGTGCTGTCAAATTGACAGATCCTGGATTTTTTTTTCACCACAAAACTCAAGAGACCTGTACACAAACTACCTGTGAACGATGTCCCACAACCTGAGTCCATCATCCCTGTAGAGGAAGTTGGGGATTGACTCCAGACCACGTGCTGTGATGTCCTCCGGCATACAGAGGGAGCTGTAGGTCAATGAGGCCACAGCTTTCTTCAGGAACTCCATCATCCCTGGACCTCCGACACTGGCATTCTTCAAGATGGGTTAAAGGGATAGTTCACCTTTTTTTAATCATGGCATAATCTATTTCAAAGAGCAAAATATCCACCCTTGTCTAAAGTTGTTTTATTTATTTATACAGTTTTTTTTTATTGCAAAAATGTGCTGTTTCCATCAAGCCTGATGGGTAATTCAGCCTCATGATGGTTGGATGGAAACATGGTTTATGTAACCAGTGAGAAAAACCTGTCACTTCTCTCCTTGTGTCATATAATTGGACATGCAGTTGGGTTTAAATGGCGATCAGTGTTTTAAATATCAAACAGGGTTATCAATGACAGAACTTGTTAATGACAGATGCCAGGGCAGCTCTGTGGTTTAAGCGACAAAGACAGGTTGCCTGATATCACACAAATGATGGACACACATAGATGGGGCAGATGTCTGTGTGTTATGAGTCTGAACGGTCAGATAGCAACAGTGACAAGAAGCTACCATGTGGGGAATCGCAGGTGGCTTGTTTCAGCGAGTTGCATTTTGTCCTTGATACCATGTCTTGTTTTCAGGTGTTTTAACTTATCACATCTATGCTAATGTGGCTATGCTAATATGGATACAATTCTCTATCTAGCCAACAACTGTAACGATATATTTGAGAGACAAGTGCTTATTGTGCAAATGTATTTATGTTTTCAATAAACATTTGGAGACAAAATAGAGTTAAAGTTGCCAACAATCCTTTGGCATTGACATTTGTTTTGCCCTCAAATTGCGCATACATCGGTTTTGTTGCTAAACAACCCTCCCGTTTAGGACTGAGAGGTTCACAGAGATGTATCACAACAATGCCTGACACTTCAGCCTGATGATCACTTTACTCTACCGCGGCATGTGTCGCTAGGCAACGCCTGACAGTTCAGCCTGATGATCAATTTACTCTACCGCGGTATGTGTCACTAGGCAACGCCTGACTGTGTCACTAGGCAACGCCTGACGATCACTTTACTCTACCGTGCGTATGTGTCGCTAGGCAACGCCTGACAGTTCAGCCAGATGATCAATTTACTCTACCGCGGTATGTGTCGCTAGGTGTACATCTCAAAACGATAACCAGCTCAGTATCAAATGTGTTACAGGCTTTGATTTTCCCATTTATGTTTTGAGGTTGGACTTTAGCACATACAGTATAGCTCGTTAGCATGTAGGGCGCACTGATTGGTGCCACCTCATTAGACAGTATGTGTTACACCTGTGCTGGTTGCCATCTTGTTAATGGGAAGGTGTTTCACGGTGCTGGCCCAGGTGCTATTTAAGAATGGGTGGCCCAGTGCTCCAGATGTCTTGAGATATGTGGAGGGTCAACACCTTTAGGTGTGGTGCTCCCTATATGAGTTCTAGAGAAATATTCCTTTGTCTGATTTTCGTTTTTCTCCACCTTTTTGGTTTGCTTCCTGTCTGTAAGTTTGATGTGGGTTTTTCTTTTGTTTGCCTCTTCTTGGGCAAATTTTGTCGGAGCTCATGGTGGGTGTCTTTTAGGTTCCAATTGTTGTTGCTCGTCAACTTTCAGTGGACACCCCCATGAGTGTCTTTCAGAAGCCCTCCTAAAACCCCACCTGTTTTGTTTTGGTCATTGGTCAGTGACTCTGTTAGTTCCCCCTTCTGTTTGAGCGACATTTTTGCTGGGGAACGTAACAAAAGTTATGATTGTATAATCGTATAGTGTTTAGAAGGCCTTATTTTAAATGAGTATCTTAATTAAATCAGCCATTGTTTACTCCGAACACTTTTTAAACAAGTTAGCTGGTAATTTAGGAACGTCCAGATTAATCATTTTTGGAGAATGTAACAATGCTAGTGGAAATGGATTGTATCAGCGGTGCATTTATAAGTATGCAGAAAGCAGGGTGCTTATTTTTTAACACAGAGCTCTCTTATGCTTTTGAATCAGTTTCCACTAGCATTGTGACATTCCACGTGTATTAACGTATTATAGAACATTATAAGAATGGAATAGGCAGTACCTTTGTGAACAGCCCATTCTCTGATATGAGGGCCTGTCTAGCTAGAGTGTTGATCTGCAGAGTGTAGCGGAAGTGAGAGATCAGGAGCTATGGAGAAAGATGGAACGATCATACATGAAATTCACACCTAAAAATGCTATGTATTGTACTGTACTACAAACAACCTACTGCTTCTTTCATTTACAAAAAATACATACAATGAATACATTTATTTCCAAATACTTCAGGTTCTCTTAATCATGTTAAAAGTATTGAGTTCATAGGAAAATGAAAACTCACACAACTGTAGTGTTAAAACAGTTGAAAACATACTCAGTGTCTGCATGCACAGCAGTAGGTATGTACCTTGTAGATGGGATGCACCATTGGTAGGTTACGCAGTGTCGACACGGCGAACACCTCAGCCAGCAGGTGAGTCCTCAGCAAGTGAAAGTTCAGCTCATGTTCCGCGAAGTCAGCGTTCCTCACAAAGATCTTGGCCAGGAGCCAGTCATACTCGGAGTCAGTAGGAAGGAAGATGGGGTTGTCTTCTCCAGGCTCCTGCTTCAGCTGTGAAAGGAAGCAGAACAATCATGGCTTGCTTCATTAATTGAGAATGTGTATATTGTTACAATTTAAAGAAATACGGAAGTTTTAATAGTTGTTTTCTTAAAATGAGTGTTGTCTGTATGGTTCATGCAGACATAGGATATAACATCAATCATGAAACCCCCAAATCCTTAGTTTTAGGCTAACAGTATATGCTTTTGCTCATGCTTTTTTGCTTTCTGGTTAGTTTATTAATTTCTGAGCAATATTTATGCCCATTTATGGGACTCCTTTTGGTTCAAGAGAACTCCCAGTGGCAAACATTCTGTTAAGAGGATTTAGTTTGGGTTTCGGAAGTAAAGATCTCATTCTTATGTGAGATGTACCTGGATTGCAATGGGAATGAGCTTATCTTCTGGGGTCACATAGAGCAAGCAGAGAGGAGCAGCCAAGAAGTGCTGTTTCCCGTGGATCACGTTTGCTGTCACTCCATGTAGACGCTTGTAGTCAACCAGGAAGATGTTGCCTTTCTGTTTAGGTTAGGACATTAATGAGTTAGGGAGGAAGATGTTGCCAACAACACCACCATGCCAAAGGAAGTGTACTGACACAATGTACAACATATTGTACTGTACTACACACTAGAGTAATAACAGAACGATGAATGACATACATTACTCCATTTTTACAAACCTGAATTTCTGCTTCAAGGTTTTTTCCGAAAAGGGAAGCCTTCACCATGTCTTCTGTGATGGGGAAGTTCTCTGGAAGCTTGGAGCAGCGATGGATCATCATGGGGTTGAGGCCGTTCAGAAGCTGGTACCCAAAAAACTCATCCTCCTTCCAGTTCTTTTCAACATATTCTAGAAGAAAAAAAATGATCATGTGTAAAATGAAACTCTTTTCAAAATCATAATGAGATGCTAATGATTCCAGTGAGCTATTTGAATGCTGCCTTTTTTAAAGGCTGAGACCAACTTACCATAGACGTCAGTCTTGTGTCCATTGAAAACGTGACTGAGTTCATCTAGGCTCTTCCATTGTTTCTTGTTGGTGGAATGGGTTTCTAGTTTGAGTGACAACAATCTGCCAGGATAGAGGAGGAACTTGACTTCAACATGAGAATGATGGTGCAGTTGATTAGAGAATGGTGCTAACAATGCCAGGATGTCCCCCAGGGCTCTGTGCTCGGTCCACTACTCTTCAACATCCTCCCCCTAGGGTGATCGACTCATTCACAGGCCACATATCCTTAATATTATGTGTCAATCGGCATTTGATTTGGTGAGAAGTTCAGCTATTTGGTTATAATGTCTGCTAAATGGGCTTGTTGTTTGATACGATTTCAGGCATGATTTGAGTGGCTAAAAACAAATTCATTTAGGAAAACCTTGCCTGACGGTGTTATTACTGGCATAATTCCTATAATCCACGTTCCACCACAAACCTGATGGCCACATTCCCAACATCTCAGAATATCACAATTACCTGAACTGGTGTAGGACAATCACATCTCATCTCACCGTAAAGGAAGTATTTTTAAAGGTGTGTTGGAGATATGCCAATAGAGATTAATAAATATCTAATTAATTTCCTGGTGCTGCCTCTTATGGTTCTCAAACTGGTTTCCATGTTCCCCTGGGTATACTTGGCCTATACTCAGGTGGTACTTGTGAAGACTCACAAGAGCATAGGCCTACAGGTAAAATGCACACAAGGGGGTATACTTCAGGGGTACTCTGGGAAGAGCAAAACGTGACTGTTTTACAGTAAGCAAAACCATTTTGAAAACCAGTGCTCCAACTTACGCTTCGATTGCTGTGAACTTGAACTCCAAGTCCTTGGTGAAAGAGAAGCGGACCTCAGCAGGGAGATCAGAAGCGCTGTCAACTTTCATTATTTCAGGTAGACCCTCGGCATATATACTCCAGCTGAAGGGAATAGACATGGTAAATCAAGACGGGATACACAGCCTGTCGTTCACCATTACATACAAAATGGTAGCTTAGGTGACTTCACATGAATGTATCTGTGTTTAAGAGTTATTTGTTTTTTTTGAGTTTAGAGTTTTTAGTTTAGAAAAAAATGATGTGTCATTCCACAAATGCTACAACTATACACTACCATTTTTTTATACATTGTGGACCACTCAAATTGAGTTGAGACACTAAAAACAATCATAGTCAAACATGGTACAGTAGAGGTGCGATCTATAATATATTACATCTGTACGCATAAACAAACATATGTACATAAATGGACAAAAAGGCACTTATAAAGAAGTCTCCATTGGAGGATAAGTTGCATTTACATAATTGTTACTTGAAGATGTCGTAATTTATTATTTTCATCTAGACTGTTGAAATAATATTTTTGACTGGACAGCTGAGGAAACACATCCTCTCGAATGTTGTTGTGTAACCCACAGTGAAGCAAGACATGAGCATCTGTTTCAATGGAACCATTGTAAAAACAAAACAAGTACATAGATGTTTAAGGGAGTGTTTGTGTATCGACCAGTCTCAACAGCGAGAGGGGTCACTCCACATAAAACATGTGCAGGAGAGCTTCGATATTGCTGGGATAAAACTGTACGTACATAGGGCTCAGTCCCAAACAAGGCTATTATAGTTCTTTTGTTTTTATTTTTTATATTTAAACAAAGAAATAATAATAAGCTGTTTAGTTTCAATTCCTTTTCAGACTTGATTTTCTAGTTTAGATTCTGTTTTCCTTTGATTAAAAACATTTCTATTTCATTTTTGTATTATTTTGGTTTTAGTTTTGTGTAAGGGACAGAAAGTAGCCTGGGCGTGGGAGGCTAGAAGACATTTATGTGTTGTTGGACTATAGTTTCAGTGTTTTTGGGGGATTTCACTTCTTGCCACTGGGGGGCAGTTTTAAATAAGGTGATGGGTCAGGTCATAGTTTCCGTTATATTTAAATTATGAAGTCAATCTCAATGTGACTTGCCCATGTTAACAGCAATCCAATGCTTTTATTTAACCTTAATAGTCAAAACCACATTTTATTGGACACATACACATGTTTAGCAGATGTAATCGCGGGTGTAGTGAAATGCTTGTGTTCCTAGCTCCAACAGTAAGTAGTATCTAACAATTCACAACAATACACACATCTAAAAGTAAAATAATGGAATTAAGAAATATATAAATATTAGGATGAGCAATGTCGGAGTTGCATTGACTAAAACACAGTAGAAGAGAATACAGTATATACATGAGATGAGTAAAGCAGTATGTCAACATTATTAAACTGACTACCATATGAAGAATAATGTACCTTTACCTGACAGAAAGAGGGGGAAAAAACATCAAATTAAGTCATTGCACATGTGTTAGCTACTAATAGCTAGTAAAAGTGATGCACTCGCTGCCTATTTGAAACGTCGCCATTTTCCTGGCAGAATTTACCCATCCGATTCAGAACTTTTAAAAGCCATTTCGATTTTTGCCCAAAGTTTAGTAGAAAAACAAACTACAACTGAACATAATTTGATGTTTTTTGTTTTAGTTTGTTTTAGAGGCAAAGATAATAGTTTCAGTATAGTTTTTCAAACTGATTTCTTAATCATTTTATTTCAGTTTAGGAAATAGTTTTTTCATGATTAATTTGTGTTTCAGTTTTAGTTTACTATAATAACTTTGGTCCCAACAGTGTGTTTAAAAAGACAGTAGGTGCACATTTTGTTACTTTCGTGTTTGTTGTTCATTGCTCTTTAAAAGTGCTGATTCAAAAGCATTTGGATGTTGTTTTGAATTGTTTCTGCATCTTAGGTGTTGAGTTTCAAGATCTCAGAACCAGCCTCTCACCGGTACACCTTTTGCCGACTCTGCAGCTCCTTCTTTCTCTCTTCTATGGCCTCTGGCCAGGTCTCATTGAATATCAGTTTACCTTATCAACAAAATGCCATAAAGTGTGATTACTTTCATGTTTTAGGGGGATTGATCAACATCTTAAACCATTTAAAGTATATCCACCATTATTCCATAAAAATGGCCCGTTTGACACATTTCATAATAAACTACAATGGCATTCAGCGAGCTGATGTATAATAGGCACAGCAGGTCTACTCAGAACTTAACCTAGACAATGATCTATATACCAACATACTGACCAGTGGCCTCTCTGAACATCAGCCGCTCATTGCCTGAGACCCAGTGGTAACAGGGGAAGTTGACTGTGTCTCCCTCTGGTGTGGTCACCACTACTTTAGAGCAGAACCAGTCATCGTTGGGGAAGCAGAATGGGAGGTACGGCTCTGATTCCAGCACCACAAACTCCAGATGGCCCAGGGAGGAAGGACAGAACACATCAAGCTCAATCACCTACAGAGAGATAGATGACATGTTAGACTGATCCCAGCAAACAAACAACTTTCTCTCAACTTTGACTAAGTTGAGCCTGTTTGTTTTGTTGTTTTTCAATTTATTTATTTTTTTATTTCACATTTATTTAACCAGGTAGGTTAGTTGAGAACAATTTCTCATTTACAACTGCGACCTAGCCAAGATAAAGCAAAGCAGTGCGACAAAACGAACAGAGTTATACATGGGATAAACAAACGTACAGTCAATAACACAATAGAAGAATCTGTATACAGTGTGTGCAAATGAAGTAAGGAGGTAAGGCAATAAATAGGCCATAGTGGCAAAGTAATTAGAATTTAGCAATTAACACTGGAGTGATAGATGTGCAGATGAGGATGTGCAAGTAGAAATACTGGTGTGCAAAAGAGCAGAAAAACAAAAACAAATATGGGGATGAGGTAGGTAGTTGGCTGGATGGGCAATTTACCGATGGGCTGTTTACAGCTGCAGCGATCGGTAAGCTGCTCTGACAGCTGATGCTTAAAGTTAGTGAGGGAGATATAAGACTCCAACTTCAGTGCTTTTTGCAATTCGTTCCAGCAGAGAACTGGAAGGAAAGGCGGCCAAAGGAGGTGTTGGCTTTGGGGAGGACCAGTGAAATATTCTTGCTGGAGCGCGTGCTACAGGTGGGTGTTGCTATGGTGACCAGTGAGCTGAGATAAGGGGGAGCTTTACCTAGCAAAGACTTATAGATAACCTGGAGCCAATGGGTTTGGCGACGAATATGTAGCGAGGACCAGCCAACGAGAGCATACAGGTTGCAGTGGTGGGTAGTAGATGGGGCTTTGGTGACAAAAACGGATGGCACTGTGATAGACTGCATCCAGTTTGCTGAGTAGAGTGTTGGAGGCTATTTTGTAAATGACGTCGCTGAAGTCAAGGATCGGTAGGATAGTCAGTTTTACAAGGGTATGTTTGGCAGCATGAGTGAAGGAGGCTTTGTTGCGAAATAGGAAGCCGGTTCTAGATTTCATTTTGGATTGGAGATGCTTAATATGAGTCTGGAAGGAGAGTTTACAGTCTAGCCAGACATCTAAGTATTTATAGTAGTCCACATATTCTAAGTCAGAACCGTCCAGAGTAGTGATGCTTGTCGGGAAGGCGGTTAGCGATCGGTTGAAGAGCATGCATTTAGTTTTACTAGCATTTAAGAGCAGTTGGAGGCCACAGAAGGGGTGTTGTATGGCATTGAAGCTCGTCTGGAGGTTTGTTCAATTCCAGAATGTAGCTTTAATTTGGCATTTGGAACAGTACAGAGGGTTTAATACTTTGTTCACTAGGTACAGGCCACACCTTCAACATAGTTTTAAAGATTTTATTGTAAGGGAATGGGTAGTATGTGGAGGATGAGGGTTGCAGTAGGTATCTCAGAGGGGAGTGAGGACAAAGAGGCCTTTATAAATAACCATCAACCAGTGGGCCTTGCACCGGGTATACAGAGATGTCCAGTTTACAGAGGAGTTTAGAGTGCAGTGACTTGTCCTATAAGGAGCATTGGTGGAAATCTGATGGTCGAATGGTAAAGAATATCTAGCGGCTTGAGAACACCCTGACCTAACAATCTATAAATGATGTCTCCATAATCTAGCATGGGTAGGATGGTCATCGGAATCGGGGTTAGTTTGGCAGCTGGGGTGAAAGAAGAGATTACGGTAGAGGAAACCGAGTCTATATTCAACCTTAGCCTGCCGCTTGGATATGTGCTGAGAGAAGGACAGTGTACTGTCCAACCATACTCACAAGTACAAGTATGACGTGACTACCTCAAGCGCTAAACCCTCAGAGTTGGTAATCAATGACACATCCATAACCTGAGCGGAAACCAGATTGCATACCAGAGAGAATACTACAAGTGTTTCCAACACTTTGTATAACAGCTAGGATCAGCATGAGCTCCCACTTTAAATAAAGGAAGCACTGTGGCTGCCTTCCAAGTGTCTATGACAAATCCGGACAAGTCATTTAACTGAGCAGCCGTGAAACAGTGATCACTAAGGTTATTACAGAAAACACCAGTATGATACTGTGATGGACATTTTTATAATGTAAAGAGACAGACTTGAAAATGTTCATCTTGTCTTAGTGTCATAAATAATCATTGGTTCCTGCCTGTGATTGGTAAAGATATGAGGTGGGGCGACTTGACCCCCTCCTTAGGACCATCTGGCAGAACGCCCAGAATATGTTCTTTCAGTTAAGATAGGAGACTGTGCCAGAACCAACTCTATCAACTATGTAACATGTCTGTAACCAGAATATAAGGGATAACGGGACTGCCCCAGAAGAGAGAGCTCCTAATCGACCATTGTACTTGGTGCATTGAGTTGGTTGGAACCTCTCCAGTGCGCTGGTAATGAAGGATTATTCATTTAATATTGACTTCGAGTGTCCCTGAGTAGAATTTCCACTACAATACCTATCAGGATTATTTGTGAGGATAACATCAAGGAGAGGAGCCTTTTCTGGGTGTTTGGGGTTAGTAATGATCTGAGAGAGATTTAAGGAGTCCCATTGTTTTAAGACTTGGGCCGGTGGTTTAATCATGTCCCCGTTTAGGTCACCTATCAGGACAAATTCATACTCACTGTAAGGGCCTAGGAGAGAGCTTAGGGCAAGTAGGTTACATGCCGGTGCTGATGGTGGACAATAACAACCAGCAACAATCAACAAAGAGCTATTTGAAAGCTTAATGCTGAAAACCAGCAAAACCAATTGTAAGACAACCGAGCACTGAAGGTGATCTTTGGTAAATATTGCCACTCCACCACCACTGGAAGATCTGTCTTGCAGAAAAAGGTTATATCCATAAAGGTTATCAGTGTTCAGAACAGTCTTTCTTAAACATGTCTCAGTAATGCACATTTCCAGATATCATCCGCAGTAATAAAATCAGGGCATGGCAGAGGACAGGAGAGCTTTGCAGTGTTGATTTTTTATGACATTTGAATGTGCATCAGATGTCAACAAGATCATATTGTACAGCAATTTTATCAGCTAACATGAATACAAAGCCAGCTAGAGAGGGTTAGAATAGGATGGGAGGCCCAGAGTTGTGAGTGTTGGAACAAACATTTTCTGTCCCATGGTCGGGTAAACGAGCTTGAGAACGAGTGCTCTTGGTATAGGGGCTGAAGAGCAGGTGCTCTTAGTGGAGGTACGTGGTTGACTGCAGGTGCTGGAGGAGCGGGTTTCCCCTGATGTTGGAGGCATGGTGATTCCATCGTGGAGGAGTGATGGGATAAGGTGGGGATCAGAACTTTGTGTTTGGGTAAGGAGTCCTGTTCAGGGCATCTGGCTTGTGCAGTGCACATCCCAAAAGTCAGGACTCACATATAGTGGTTCAGGAACAGAGGGTATGGGGGCTCGGGGGAGATGTTGTGGGTTGGATCGGATTTAGCTGTGGTAAATCCTGGGGTTCAGCTGCTTAGGAGTTAAACTATGTGGTCAGGCAGCTCTTGGCGAGAAGCAGTGATTAGCAGAAACCTGTTGTATTCGGCGCATGTGACAACAAAAAATTGATGTGATGTGATTTATGAATGATGGAGGCCACTGTGTTCCTGGGGACCTCCAATGCTGCAGAAATGTTTTGGTACCCTTTCCCAGATCTGCGCCTCAATACATTCCTGCCTCGGAGCTCTACGGACAATTCCTTCGACCTCATGGCTTGGTTTTTGCACTGACATGCACAGTCAACTGTGGGACCCTACATAGACAGGTGTGTGCCTTTCCAAATCATGTCCAAACAATTGAATTGTCTGGCAGTGAATCAGTTCATTCACCATCATTTGCTGCCTTTAAAAAAACAGCTGATATGGCTGACTAGAAACCACTAATGTGGTTTCCACTGACAATTGAGGTGTGCAAACTATGGCTTATGGGGACGATAAGCAAATAAGAGGCATTCAGATCATTTTGATTAAGACAATGAGTGAGCTACGATGGATCTAGTCAATAACTTTTTGTTGAGCACTTTTGAAATGTACAGCGACAGAATTCAGAACATGGACCATTCTTACAGTGTTCTCCCTGTACACCAAGTCAGAACAGTAAGATAAATAAAGGGTGCATATAAGCATACAATGAAAGCTTTTACAATATTTGATGAATACATTTCTCTGAAACAGATTAGCAGCTAATGTGCACCACCAAGTCAGAACAGTAGGTGAAATTAAGAGGGCAAAAGAAACCAAATAATTAGGGTGAGGCACATGGGCTTCTAACAGCTTACTACACAACATACACTTAGTATTACTTTCTTAGCTACAGTATACATCTCTCTCTGGCATATTGGCAGTAGATTGTTGACTTGATTCATGACTGCTAGCTAAGATTTTGAAAGTATGATGGTGACATGATCAGCTACTGTAGATAATGTGATTTCACGTAATCTTATCTGTGGCCAAAGACTTTGAGCCTTCTTGGATAGGCACTTCTAATGTAACTCTATGGCAGCACTCAATAGGCTTGAATTTTCGAGCTCTAACCTTAGATTTAGTGTGTCCCCATGAATGACAGAACACTGAGCCACTCACAGCGCAACTAAAGAACATTACCAACCCCTATGCTCTGTATTTTCCACTGGCTGCCCCACCACCACAGAAAGCACTGAGCTAGGCTGAAACACCTGCATTTTGGAGCTGCCTTAGTCAAGAAAGCAAAATAATAGGACATTTAAGTATGGAGGCTTTATTACCTCAATAATTTTTTCTTTTATTTTGCATTGTTTTTGCTAACTACACTGCTCAAAAAAATAAAGGGAACACTTAAACAACACAATATAACTCCAAGTCAATCACACTTCTGTGAAATCAAACTGTCCACTTAGGAAGCAACACTGATTGACAATACATTTCACATGCTGTTGTGCAAATGGAATAGACAACAGGTGGAAATTATAGGCAATTAACAAGACACCCCCAATAAAGGAGTGGTTTTGCAGGTGGTGACCACAGACCACTTCTCAGTTCCTATGCTTCCTGGCTGATGTTTTGGTCACTTTTGAATGCTGGCGGTGCTTTCACTCTAGTGGTAGCATGAGACGGAGTCTACAACCCACACAAGTGGCTCAAGTAGTGCAGCTCATCCAGGATGGCACATCAATGCGAGCTGTGGCAAGAAGGTTTGCTGTGTCTGTCAGCAAACCTAGCATGGAGGCACTACCAGGAGACAGGCCAGTACATCAGGAGACGTGGAGGAGGCAACAACCCAGCAGTAGGACCGCTACCTCCTCCTTTGTGCAAGGAGGAGCAGAAGGAGCACTGCCAGAGCCCTGCCCTCCAGCAGGCCAAAAATGTGCATGTGTCTGCTCAAACGGTCAGAAACAGACTCCATGAGGGTGGTGTGAGGGCCCGAGGTCCACAGGTGGGAGTTGGGCTTACAGCACCGTGCAGGACGTTTGGCATTTGACTGCCATTAGGTACCGAGATGAGATCCTCAGACATCTTGTGAGACCATATGCTGGTGCGGTTGGCCCTGGGTTCCTTCTAATGCAAGACAATGCTAGACCTCATGTGGCTGGAGTGTGTCAGCAGTTCCTGCAAGAGGAAGGCATTGATGCTATGGACTGGCCCGCCCGTTCCCCAGACCTAAATCCAATTGAGCACATCTGGGACATCATGTCTCGCTCCATCCACTAACGCCACGTTGCACCACAGACTGTCCAGGAGTTGGCGGATGCTTTAGTCCAGGTTTGGGAGGAGACCATCCGCCACCTCATCAGGAGCATGCCCAGGCATTGTAGGGAGGTCATACAGACACGTGGAGGCCACACACCCTACAGAGCCTCATTTTGACTTGTTTTAAGGGCATTACATCAAAGTTGGATCAGCCTGTAGTGTGGTTTTCCACTTTAAGTTTGAGTGTGACTCCAATTCTAGACCTCCATGGGTTGATAAATTTGATTTCCATTGATAATGTTTGTGTAATTTTGTTGTCAGCACATTCAACTATGTAAAGAAAAAGTATTTAATAAGAATACTTCATTCATTCAGATCTAGGATGTGTTATTTAGTGTTCCCTTTATTTTTTCAGCAGTGTATTATGTGAGACGTACTAATGCCAAAATAACATACAAAACAGGAACCCCCCCTTGAAATAAAGCTAGAATTTTTTAATTGGGGCTCAAAACATGCCCTGAATGTTGATTCTCAACTGGGTATAATACAACTTTTTGGAGAACTTGGCTGACAGTTTTAGGATGTACTCTCTCCCCTTGTTCCAACCAGTTTAAACCCCCCTAGTGTCTATGTCTGCTCCCCTGCAGAAATCGAATTAGCATAAACAAAAATCCCCATCAATGCATGGGCTGCGTCTCAATCCATCGCATCCACCGATGTTCAGCATCTAGGGTGAAAGATGGCAGAGCCTGAGCTGTGTTTGTCAGACCATGAGACACCCCGATGTTCAGCATTTAGGGTGAAAGATGGCAGAGCCTGAGCTGTGTTTGTCAGACCATGAGACACCCCAAAAATCTGTCTTCTCACAAAACTATTCTGCAAACTATTCTGACCCCTCTATGGAAAGATGAGACTATCACAAACATTGCTCTAGGAAGCCTGCAAGCTTCACAAGACTAGATAAAAGGTAGTGGGGAACCAGTTACAAAAAATGAATGGAAGTATATATGAAGATAATTTAGTGCCTAAAATAAGGGTTTAAATACATGAAAAAATCATATATACAGTGCCTTGCGAAAGTATTCGGCCCCCTTGAACTTTGCGACCTTTTGCCACATTTCAGGCTTCAAACATAAAGATATAAAACTGTATTTTTTGTGAAGAATCAACAACAAGTGGGACACAATCATGAAGTGGAACGACATTTATTGGATATTTCAGAGTTATTTAACAAATCAAAAACTGAATAATTGGGCATGCAAAATTATTCAGCCCCGTTAAGTTAATACTTTGTAGCGCCACCTTTTGCTGCGATTACAGCTGTAAGTCGCTTGGGGTATGTCTCTATCAGTTTTGCACATCGAGAGACTGACATTTTTTCCCATTCCTCCTTGCAAAACAGCTCGAGCTCAGTGAGGTTGGATGGAGAGCATTTGTGAACAGCAGTTTTCAGTTCTTTCCACAGATTCTCAATTGGATTCAGGTCTGGACTTTGACTTGGCCATTCTAACACCTGGATATGTTTATTTTTGAACCATTCCATTGTAGATTTTGCTTTATGTTTTGGATCATTGTCTTGTTGGAAGACAAATCTCCGTCCCAGTCTCAGGTCTTTTGCAGACTCCATCAGGTTTTCTTCCAGAATGGTCCTGTATTTGGCTCCATCCATCTTCCCATCAATTTGAACCATCTTCCCTGTCCCTGCTGAAGAAAAGCAGGCCCAAACCATGATGCTGCTACCACCATGTTTGACAGTGGGGATGGTGTGGTCAGGGTGATGAGCTGTGTTGCTTTTACGCCAAACATAACGTTTTGCATTGTTTCCAAAAAGTTCAATTTTGGTTTCATCTGACCAGAGCACCTTCTTCCACATGTTTGGTGTGTCTCCCAGGTGGCTTGTGGCAAACTTTAAACGACACTTTTTATGGATATCTTTAAGAAATGGATTTCTTCTTGCCACTCTTCCATAAAGGCCAAATTTGTGCAATATACGACTGATTGTTGTCCTATGGACAGAGTCTCCCACCTCAGCTGTAGATCTCTGCAGTTCATCCAGAGTGATCATGGGCCTCTTGGCTGCATCTCTGATCAGTCTTCTCCTTGTATGAGCTGAAAGTTTAGAGGGACGGCCAGGTCTTGGTAGATTTGCAGTGGTCTGATACTCCTTCGATTTCAATATTATCGCTTGCACAGTGCTCCTTGGGATGTTTAAAGCTTGGGAATTTTTTTGGTATCCAAATCCGGCTTTAAACTTCTTCACAACAGTATCTCGGACCTGCCTGGTGTGTTCCTTGTTCTTCATGATGCTCTCTGCGCTTTTAACGGACCTCTGAGACTATCACAGTGCAGGTGCATTTATACGGAGACTTGATTACACACATGTGGATTGTATTTATCATCATTAGTCATTTAGGTCAACATTGGATCATTCAGAGATCCTCACTGAACTTCTGGAGAGAGTTTGCTGCACTGAAAGTAAAGGGGCTGAATAATTTTGCACGCCTAATTCTTCAGTTTTTGATTTGTTAAAAAAGTTTGAAATATCCAATAAATGTCGTTCCACTTCATGATTGTGTCCCACTTGTTGTTGATTCTTCACAAAAAATACAGTTTTATATCTTTATGTTTGAAGCCTGAAATGTGGCAAAAGGTCGCAAAGTTCAAGCGGGCCGAATACTTTCGCAAGGCACTGTATAAATAGTTTCCTGATATTTCTTATATCTCTCAGATATAGGACAGGTACTTCAGAGCAAACTTCCTTTAGATAATCTGTTCATCTACGTATGAAGGTTTCTCTGGGCTAAGAGCAGTAAGGCCAAACTCAATGTTTCATCAAATATTTTTGGGTGTATAAAAGGGGTGCTACAATTCTAATAGCTAAATTATCCTGGGTATGATCATCTTAAACAATTCCACATGTTAGCTTAGTATATGCTAGTCATAAGAATGAAAATGATGTGAATGGATTTAGATTTTGTCATCCAAATGGACAGATGGTCAAAGGAAGGAAAGTTGTGGCAATGGGTTACTCACAGCCCCTCGGCGGTGGCCCCCAATGAATCTACTTTTGGGGAGGCAGATGCGATGGCTTGAATCCATTGTGCCACGGAGATGTATATAGATACTGTTCGTTGTGCCGGCGTGCAGCATTTCTCCAGTGAACACCTCTGCTTTGTAAATAACACTTTTGTCTCTACTACAAAGCAAGTTCAGAAGACAGAAATATGATAAATGATACATTCAATATTTCATTTATACTGATGACCAATCCCTTTTGTTTAGCTATTGTGTCAGAATGAGGCCACAGGATGATCCAAAGGGATTGTTACCTTACCTACAACAACAGCACGGGAACATTGTTAATGTGGAAGGCAACCCGTCTGCCGAGGGAGACAATTACAGCAGGGTTATTCAAATCTTACAATACAAGGGCCAGACTGCGACTGGTTTTCTGTTATATCTGATGATGGATTGCACCCACCTGGTGTCACAGTTCTAAATCAGTTCCTGATTAGAGGGGAAGAATGAAAAATAAAAAGCAGTGGAACTGGCTTCGAGGTCCAGAATTGAATTTGAGGGCCATTGGCTGCATTTACACAAGCAGCCAAATTCTTATCGTTCAACCAATTATTAGCAAAAAAAGCTGATCTGATTAGTCAAAAGACCATTTAGTGATAAAAATATAGAGTAGAAAAATAATTCTTCTGAAACTACATGGATGACACTCAGAGCCACAAATAGTAACTACAAGTATGAAAATTAGTCAACACTTATTGCATGCTATATTCAACATTCAACAGAAAAGTCCAAAGAAAAAGGAGCATGTGATCAATCTAGTACATGACAAATAAAGAACTTTATAAATATATATAGCTCATATAAGATTTCAGCTTTCTTACCCCGATATGATGCAGTGAATTAGCAGTGAGAAATCAGAGTTCCACTGTACTCACCACCTCAGAGATCACGGCTCTTTTATATGGTTTATAGACATCTTGTTTGTTCAATCAGTCATTAACAGAGAAGAAATGAGGAAACAAAAAATCATTTACCTATGATTCGTCATAGTTTAGTCTTTCAGCAGACATTGTGTTGGTTACAGCTTACACACATTCATAGTTAGCTCATATCCTGGTTAAGGTCTATCAGGATAAGACATTGACAAAGAATAGGGTCCCAAGCTTTCTGTGTTATCTTATGTGATATTAGTGCCCAAAACAACGTGTACAAATGAATTACTACATGGAACAATTCTGAAACCCTATTTTGAATTGTAGTCCTATTGTCATGCATTTTGGGTTTGACAATCACTGGCTAAGGCTGCACATCAAAGTAACTTGCATCATGCATTCCTGCAAGGACATCCGATTTAGTTTATACAACTCATCTTTCAATCATACCATTTTAGTAGTCAAGCAGCCTACACTTAGAATGGAGCACTTTGACTAGTTTAGATAGGATCATTAGATTACACACTTTTTCTGTTGCCTGACCCTGCAACAATATTGCCGTGACCAAATCATAGGTGCCACCAACTGAAAACGTTGCAATGGAGCCCTGTGTGTGCTCTCACAAAGAATATAAAAACACGTGAATTGTAGGATCTATATGTTTTCACACAAGTCCCCAAATTGGAAATAATCATGTTACTAAATTAAATAATTAGTCTGTCATATTCCACTGAACCAGAGAGGTATGTCAAGGATGTTGTTCGCTCTCCATGGTAAGGGGAAACCCCTGAACTATCCAGACAAGACGTTAAACCATATGAGTCATAAAGGAAATAAGAGGTATGTCAAGGAAGTTGTTCACTTTCCATGGTAAGGGGAAACCCCTGAACTATCCAGACAAGAATCATAAAGGAACTAAGACATTTCCTTAATCTCTAAACTGAACTATCCCAACAAAGTACAGTGCCTTGCGAAAGTATTCGGCCCTCTTGAACTTTGCGACCTTTTGCCACATTTCAGGCTTCAAACATAAAGATATAAAACTGTATTTTTTTGTGAAGAATCAACAACAAGTGGGACACAATCATGAAGTGGAACGACATTTATTGGATATTTCAAACTTTTTTAACAAATCAAAAACTGAAAAAATGGGCGTGCAAAATTATTCAGCCCCTTTACTTTCAGTGCAGCAAAC
The DNA here is from genome assembly GCF_036934945.1 of Oncorhynchus masou masou. Taxonomy (NCBI): domain Eukaryota; kingdom Metazoa; phylum Chordata; class Actinopteri; order Salmoniformes; family Salmonidae; genus Oncorhynchus; species Oncorhynchus masou. The sequence continues at coordinate 17,806,472 of NC_088231.1, read as the reverse complement.
TCTCTCCAGAAGTTCAGTGAGGATCTCTGAATGATCCAATGTTGACCTAAATGACTAATAATGATAAATACAATCCACCTGTGTGTAATCAAGTCTCCGTATAAATGCACCTGCACTGTGATAGTCTCAGAGGTCCGTTAAAAGCGCAGAGAGCATCATGAAGAACAAGGAACACACCAGGCAGGTCCGAGATACTGTTGTGAAGAAGTTTAAAGTCGGATTTGGATACAAAAAGATTTCCCAAGCTTTAAACATCCCAAGGAGCACTTTGCAAGCGATAATATTGAAATGGAAGGAGTATCAGACCACTGCAAATCTACCAAGACCTGGCCGTCCCTCTAAACTTCCAGCTCATACAAGGAGAAGACTGATCAGAGATGCAGCCAAGAGGCCCATGATTACTATAGGATGAACTGCAGAGATCTACAGCTGAGGTGGGAGACTCTGTCCATAGGACAACAATCAGTCGTATATTGCACAAATCTGGCCTTTATGAAAGAGTGGCAAGAAGAAAGCCATTTCTTAAAGATATCCATAAAAAGTGTTGTTTAAAGTTTGCCACAAGCCACCTGGGAGACACACCAAACATGTGGAAGAAGGTGCTCTGGTCAGATGAAACCAAAATTGAACTTTTTGGCAACAATGCAAAACGTTATGTTTGGCGTAAAAGCAACACAGCTCATCACCCTGACCACACCATCCCCCCTGTCAAACATGGTGGTGGCAGCATCATGGTTTGGGCCTGCTTTTCTTCAGCAGGGACAGGGAAGATGGTTAAAATTGATGGGAAGATGGATGGAGCCAAATACAGGACCATTCTGGAAGAAAACCTGATGGAGTCTGCAAAAGACCTGAGACTGGGATGGAGATTTGTCTTCCAACAAGACAATGATCCAAAACATAAAGCAAAATCTACTAATGGAATGGTTCAAAAATAAACATATCCAGGTGTTAGAATGGCCAAGTCAAAGTCCAGACCTGAATCCAATCGAGAATCTGTGGAAAGAACTGAAAACTGCTGTTCACAAATACTCTCCATCCAACCTCACTGAGCTCGAGCTGTTTTGCAAGGAGGAATGGGAAAAAATGTCAGTCTCTCGATGTGCAAAACTGATAGAGACATACCCCAAGCGACTTACAGTTGTAATCGCAGCAAAAGGTGGCGCTACAAAGTATTAACTTAAGGGGGCTGAATAATTTTGCATGCCCAATTTTTCAGTTTTTGATTTGTTAAAAAAGTTTGAAATATCCAATAAATGTCGTTCCACTTCATGATTGTGTCCCACTTGTTGTTGATTCTTCACAAAAATATACAGTTTTATATCTTTTATGTTTGAAGCCTGAAATGTGGCAAAAGGTCGCAAAGTTCAAGGGGGCCGAATACTTTCGCAAGGCACTGTACATTTTACACTGAGTTTACAAAACATTAAGGACACCAGTTCGCTCCATGACAGACTGACCAGGTGAAAGCTGTGCACAGACCTTTGATGGGGCAGGTGCTCCAAATTAAGAAACACCAACAAAAACGTAATTCCATTCATATTGTTCTACTGCAGCCCCCCAATTTAAAAAATAATACAAATGTTTCTGCAAAAACTCATGCCATTACACATTGTAGGTTAAGCAAGCTTGAACCACACACACACCATGAGGGGTTGAAAGCCAGCATCAGGTATGGTACAGCGCAGGTCTTTGCTAAACGGCACAATAGCAGGAGATTGTATCCCGGTTTTGGGAAACCTGAATAAGATGCCTGGATACTGACAGGATGCAGTAGCATGTAAACATCTTATCCCGTTTACTGTGGTTTTTCGTGGTCTGTGCAGGCTGTTTCACATAGTATCACATTTGATGTTCAGATGAGAACAGTAAAAAAGTTGTAACTGAGGTCTGCACACTGACAGTAGCATATTAGAACATTAACTCCTGCAGAATGAACTGTTTCTTGCAGCAAAATTATAGACCAAATGTTACATTTTGTCTCAGGAACAGGAGCGGAGAAATTATTATTTGATTAATATCGCTAGCTGCAACATAATAACATTTTTCCTACCATTTTTATGTTTCTGCGTCCAGTATGAAGGAAGTTAGAGGTAGTTTCACGAGTTAATGCTAACTAGCATTAGTGCAATGACTGTAAGTCTACAGAAACAGTTAGCTTGCTAGCTGTTCCTGTTCATCCAACTCTGAGGAAGTAGATAAATGTTTTCTTTAATTAATATAGAGGAAATTGCAGATTTTTTTCTGTATAGAAGATTGTTTTGCGGGCCGTCTATTTGGTCATGTACGGGATCGAAAAACGGCTTCAGTGTCAACTTAAACAACCAAAACCAGACAGAAAGCATGCAAAATATATTGAACTGTATACAGTGCATTCGGAAAGTATTCAGATCCCTTGACTTTTTCCACATTTTGTAACGTTAAAGCCTAAATGGATTTTGAACAATTCTCCCCCTCATCAACCTGTACACAATACCCGTAATGACAAAGCGAAAACAGTTTATTTGTGTTTTTTTCACATTTATTAAAAACAAAAATTATTACATTTACACAAGTATTCAGACCCTTTACTCAGAACTTTATTGAAGCACCTTGGCAGTGATTACAGCCTCGCATCTTCTTGGGTTTGACGCTACAAGCTTGGCACACCTGTATTTGTGGAGTTTCTTCCATTCTTCTCTGCAGATCCTCTCAAGCTCTGTCAGGTTGAATGGGGAGCGTTGCTGCACAGCTATTTTCAGGTCACTCCAGAGATGTTCGATCGGGTTCAAGTCCGGGCTCTGGCTGGGCCATTCAAGGACATTCAGAGACTTGTCTCGAAGCCACTCCTGTGTTGTCCTGTTGGAAGGTGAACCTTCGCCCCAGTCTGAGGTCCTGAGCACTCTGGAGCAGGTTTTCATCAAGGATCTCTCTGTACTTTGCTCCGTTAATCTTTCCCTCGATCCTGACTAGTCTCCTTGTCCCTGCCACTGAAAAATGTCCCCACAGCATGATGCTGCCACCACCATGCTTCACTGTATGGATGGTGCTAGGTTACCTCCAGAGGTGACATTCAGGCCAAAGAGTTCAATCTTGGTTTCATCCAAATGTATTCATTTAAAACGATTGATTACTTCTACTTGCCATTATCATTCACCTGATAAGACAAGATGCTACTTTTTATGTTAACATAGGATGGGGGTCCCTGGGCTTCCGGTTTGCCTAGGTGGTGTCCCTGGGTAAAATTGGTTTTGAACCACTGAACTAGATTGTTGATGATGCAATGATAATTCTATTGATTTATGACATTCTGCTGAGCAAGGCTTTATTTAGTGTTCTAGATGAGCATCATGTAATGACAGAAGAGAAGATGAGTGTATCTAATCATAGACAAGTTCACTAACAGCCTATCGAATATCAGAAATTGTAAGCAGAAAAAAATATTTCTGCAGTCTCTGGGCAATTTAGGAATATTCTGTTTATTCAGGGATACTCGTGAGTATCCAGGACCTCTATACCAGGTGGTGTCAGAGGAAGGCCCAAACAATTATCAAAGACCCCAACCACCAAAGTCATAGTGTGCTCTCTGCAACTGTACGGCAAGTGGTACCGATGTACCAAGTCTGGAACCTACAGGACCCTGAACATCTTCTACCCCTAAGCCATAAGACTGCAAAATAGTTCATCCAGATGGTTAAATAGTTAACCAAATAGCTATCTGCATTGGCCCATTTTGCACTAACTCTTGACACGTCACATACGCTGCTGCTACTGTTTATTATCCATTCTTATTTATCCCCAGGTATATGAACTGTACATATCTACCTCCATTACCTTGTACCCCTGCACAGTGAGTTGGTACTGGGACCCCGTGTATATAGCCAAGTTATCACTACTCATTGTGTATTTATTCCTCATGTTATTCTTTTTCTCTCTGCATTGTTGGGAAGGGCTGTAAGTAAGAATTTCACTGTTTGTGAAACCTACACCTGTTGTTTACAAAGCATGTGACAAATACATTTAGATTTGATTTTAAAGGCCTTAACAGTGTTCAAAACAGTGTTTTGCATGCATTCACAGTTTAAAATGTTCAACAATCACTAAACTTGTTCTATCCCACTTGTCAGAGAGGGTGAAAGTGCACTGTAAATATGCAACAAAGCAGCAAGTAAAAACTCTATGTAGTCCAGACGACAGTCTGATTGGCCAGCGGGCCCGGTGTAAAATGGTTTGGCAGCCTTATCTATTCATTCAATCAATTGGAATAGTAAAGAAGCAATCCACCCTTGATGAGTGATCAACAGGACAATAGAATCTTGCCGAGTTGAGTGCATGTGAGAAGTCTTCAGGGTGTGTGAAAGTGTTATCAAATGTTCCTATTGATAGTAGATCAGGTAATACTACATGCTATTAGATCAGGTAATCCTACATGCTATTAGATCAGGTAATACTACATGCTATTAGATCAGGTAATCCTACACGCTGTTAGATCAGGTAATCCTACACGCTATTAGATCAGGTAATCCTACACGCTATTAGATCAGGTAATCCTACACGCTATTAGATCAGGTAATTCTACACGCTGTTAGATCAGGTAATCCTACACGCTATTAGATCAGGTAATCCTACATGCTATTAGATCAGGTAATCCTACATGCTATTAGATCAGGTAATCCTACACGCTATTAGATCAGGTAATCCTACACGCTGTTAGATCAGGTAATCCTACACGCTATTAGATCAGGTAATCCTACATGCTATTAGATCAGGTAATCCTACATGCTATTAGATCAGGTAATCCTACATGCTATTAGATCAGGTAATCCTACATGCTATTAGATCAGGTAATCCTACATGCTATTAGATCAGGTAATCCTACATGCTATTAGATCAGGTAATCCTACATACTATTAGATCAGGTAATCCTACATGCTATTAGATCAGGTAATCCTACATGCTATTAGATCAGGTAATCCTACATGCTATTAGATCAGGTAATCCTACATGCTATTAGATCAGGTAATCCTACATGCTATTAGATCAGGTAATCCTACATACTATTAGATCAGGTAATCCTACATGCTATTAGATCAGGTAATCCTACATGCTATTAGATCAGGTAATCCTACATGCTATTAGATCAGGTAATCCTACATACTATTAGATCAGGTAATCCTACATGCTATTAGATCAGGTAATCCTACATGCTATTAGATCAGGTAATCCTACATGCTATTAGATCAGGTAATCCTACATGCTATTAGATCAGGTAATCCTACATACTATTAGATCAGGTAATCCTACATGCTATTAGATCAGGTAATCCTACATGCTATTAGATCAGGTAATCCTACATGCTATTAGATCAGGTAATCCTACATACTATTAGATCAGGTAATCCTACATGCTATTAGATCAGGTAATCCTACATGCTATTAGATCAGGTAATCCTACATACTATTAGATCAGGTAATCCTACATGCTATTAGATCAGGTAATCCTACATGCTATTAGATCAGGTAATCCTACATACTATTAGATCAGGTAATCCTACATGCTATTAGATCAGGTAATCCTACATGCTATTAGATCAGGTAATCCTACATACTATTAGATCAGGTAATCCTACATGCTATTAGATCAGGTAATCCTACATACTATTAGATCAGGTAATCCTACATGCTATTAGATCAGGTAATCCTACATGCTATTAGATCAGGTAATCCTACATGCTATTAGATCAGGTAATCCTACATGCTATTAGATCAGGTAATCCTACATACTATTAGATCAGGTAATCCTACATGCTATTAGATCAGGTAATCCTACATGCTATTAGATCAGGTAATCCTACATACTATTAGATCAGGTAATCCTACATGCTATTAGATCAGGTAATCCTACATGCTATTAGATCAGGTAATCCTACATACTATTAGATCAGGTAATCCTACATGCTATTAGATCAGGTAATCCTACATACTATTAGATCAGGTAATCCTACATACTATTAGATCAGGTAATCCTACATGCTATTAGATCAGGTAATCCTACATGCTATTAGATCAGGTAATCCTACATACTATTAGATCAGGTAATCCTACATGCTATTAGATCAGGTAATCCTACATGCTATTAGATCAGGTAATCCTACATGCTATTAGATCAGGTAATCCTACATGCTATTAGATCAGGTAATCCTACATGCTATTAGATCAGGTAATCCTACATGCTATTAGATCAGGTAATCCTACATGCTATTAGATCAGGTAATCCTACATGCTATTAGATCAAGTAATCAGCTGGTTTTTAGAATGTAACTAATCCCGGTTTACATTTTTTTAATAATCCGGGCAGATTGAATTACATAAATGAAGTAACTATTTATATAATCCCTGTCATCATGTAATCTGTTACTACCCAACACTGAACACAGATATGTTTAATTCATACATACCTAGTTTAACTAAATTCAAATCTTTGTTGTGTTTGGAGTGTTTTGGAGTGTTTCTTGGAATGTAGATGTGTAGCCAACTACTGGAATGACTCAATACATTTTTCTCAACAAAGAAAATAAAAGGGAATTCACGTGTCATGTGAATGAAATATTCTGTTCCGACAACAAAGTTGACAGGACCACTTTGAAAATGAGAGCATGGAGTTATTGGTCTAGTACACTCAAACTCCATTCTGGACCTCACAGCCAGTTATACACACTTCCACTGTATTTTTTAATTGTTCCCCTTTAAAATCGGTTACTGTTTAGACCTGGGACACAAGGTGGGTGCTATTAATTATCACGAAGAACAGAAAAGAGTTGAAAATACCTGGCCTGGTAGATAAAATGTCTATCTCTAAAGACACAAGTTCTGCGTCTCTTTTGAATGTTCAAAAATAACAGGGTCTCTTATTAATCACCAGGTAGTTTTGATGTTACTCTGAAAATGTAGTTCACTACAAGTTAAACCCCTTAAAATGAGTGGATTCGCCAATTTCAGTCACACCCTTTGCTGACAGGTGTATAAAATCGAGCAAACAGCCATGCAATCTCCATAGACAAACACTGGCAGTAGAATGACCTTACTGAAGAGCTCAGAGACTTTCAACTGTCATAGGATTTATTCAAGTGTCAAGTAATCGGTAGCTTGTTTAACTATATTTCAGAGTAGCTTCCCCAGCACTGCTGGAAAGCAGGTAGTCATAGCAGTATATTTGTAATGAGTGGCCATCATATTCATCATGTTCATTGCATCTTATACGTTTCAAGTTCTTGTTCAAATCTGTATTATCATCATCAACATCAAGTTGCAGAAAGAAATACTCTACTTCTAAAAAAAAACAGCTCCGATTTGTGTGCCCACACTCATTGCAGTTTTCTTAAGTTTTTACTATTTTCTACATTGTAGAATACATCAAAACTATGAAAAAACTATGAAAAAACACACATGGAATCATGTAGAAAACAAAAAAGTAGGAGATTGCATATAGGATACTGATGACACTGATAAGTGCCACTGACCAGTAGTAACTGTAAATTGGAGCTGTTTTTTTTATTTTTAGAAATTGAGTATTTCTTTCTGCACCCAGTAACCAATAACACCCATGGAATCATGTAGTAACCAAAAAAGTGTTATTTTATATTTGAGATTCTTCAAATAGCCACCCTTTGCCTTGATGACAGCTTTGCACACTCTTGGAATTCTCTCAACTAGCTTCACCTGGAATGCTTTTCCAACAGTCTTGAAGGAGTTCCCACATATGCTGAGACCTTGTTGGCTGCTTTTCCTTCACTCTGCGGCCCAACTCAACCAAAACCATCTCAATTTGGTTAAGGTCGGGGGATTGTGGAGGCCAGGTCATCTGATGGAGCACTCTATCACTCTCCTTCTTGGTAAAATAGCCAAACATCTCACAGCAAGAACTGGCAAATTTGGTGCAGTCCAGATTTGCCAGGAGTAGATGCACTGCAGTACTTAATGCAGGTGGCTACACCAGATACTGACTGTTACTTTTGATTCTGACCCCCCCTTTGTTCAGGGACTTGTTATCAAAAATCAAAAATCAAAAATCAAAAAAAAAAAAAAAAGTGTTAGTTAGATGTCTGTGGAACTTGTTCAGTTTATGTCTCAGTTGTTGAATCTTGTTATGTTCATACAAATATTTACACATGTTAAGTTTGCAGTTGACAGTGAGAGCACATTTCTTTTTTTGCTGAGTTTCTATGTGTATATATTCACCCTGGGGGGTTGGAAATGATGCAGACAATTACATTGATGGAAGCAACAATCTATCTGCAATATTAAAGCTGATCACCCCCCCCCCCAAAAAAATAAAAAAATATGTAATTATTGTAATTTTTTTTAAATTAACAATTCACTCGAAAATCACCCTGGGAAATACACCCTACAGTGTTAAAACAACACCCCCCCCCCCCCCCCAAAAAAATACTGTAACACTACATGTGTAATTCCCTAACACTGTGTAAGTGTAACAGCATCAGCTCTAATCAAGTGTTATGTCGGAATTTGAAACACCCATGTTGTTAGGGACCCAACACTCTGAGGGTGTTAGTTCATCAACATATTGAAAACTGTTAGTATTTATTATTATTTAACATATTTAACACTGTGGGTGTTCAAATTCTAATCTCATTTGCTGTGTACTGGGCCAAACCGAGACAGGCCGAACCAGGCTGTACTGAGATGGCCTGGTTATGCTACTGGAACCAGTTTGGTTTGGGTCGGTATGATAAAGGTGACTTTAAAAAAAAAACTAAATGAGAGTTGTGTTATAATTTCATCATTTCCTCATCATTTAGCAGGAGAGCTCATTTTCACTGCAGTCCCTGTAGTCCCTAGTTATATGGCACCAGAAATGAATCTATAAATAGACACTATATTTATTAACATATATTAACACATACAAATGTTATAATAACATCAACAAGTTGTTTGTCTGTGAGAGGGACACCATGTGGCGGTGTGTGTTGATTTAACACAGTTAACACTCGTGATACAGTGATAACATTCTGACTGAACCCAAAGTGAGATTTCCCTTTATCTGATTGAACTGGCACAGTTTAGCGAAGCTGTAAAACATTGTCTAGGTTGAAGGTGTGGCATGTTTACTAGTGTATGCCTCCAGAATCATTACGAGGCCTGGGTCCTGTTCATCAGGGCACGCAACTTTATTTGAAAGCTACACAAAGGAAAACAAAAATGCATCTTTCTTATTGGAAAAGTCCAGGTAGTTCCTTAGTTTTCTCCCAATTAGTCCCTAATGAACTGGACCCTGGTCTATGCCCTTATCTTATCTAAATGGCCACTGTGTTCTCCACCACAGAAGGGTCCATGTAGGTGTATGGTACTGGTAGTTCCTGGCATAGACGATCTCGCTGAAGACTTTCAGCTCCGCCTGGAATTTCTTGATCATCCTGCAGGGTGGTACCTGCATATGGAGACCTTCCTCTGGGTATTTGCCAAGGGCCACCTACATATGGAGACCTTCCTCTGGGTATTGGCCAAGGGCCACCTACATATGGAGACCTTCCTCTGGGTATTGGCCAAGGGCCACCTACATATGGAGACCTTCCTCTGGGTATTGGCCAAGGGCCACCTGCATATGGAGACCTTCCTCTGGGTATTGGCCAAGGGCCACCTACATATAGAGACCTTCCTCTGGGTATTGGCCAAGGGCCACCTACATATGGAGACCTTCCTCTGGGTATTTGCCAAGGGCCACCTACATATGGAGACCTTCCTCTGGGTATTGGCCAAGGGCCACCTACATATGGAGACCTTCCTCTGGGTATTGGCCAAGGGCCACCTACATATGGAGACCTTCCTCTGGGTATTGGCCAAGGGCCACCTGCATATGGAGACCTTCCACTGGGTATTGGCCAAGGGCCACCTACATATAGAGACCTTCCTCTGGGTATTGGCCAAGGGCCACCTACATATGGAGACCTTCCTCTGGGTATTGGCCAAGGGCCACCTACATATGGAGACCTTCCTCTGGGTATTGGCCAAGGGCCACCTACATATGGAGACCTTATGGAGACCTTCCTCTGGGTATTGGCCAAGGGCCACCTACATATGGAGACCTTCCTCTGGGTATTGTCCAAGGGCCACCTACATATGGAGACCTTCCTCTGGGTATTGGCCAAGGGCCACCTACATATGGAGACCTTCCTCTGGGTATTGGCCAAGGGCCACCTACATTTGGAGACCTTCCTCTGGGTATTGGCCAAGTGCCACCTACATATGGAGACCTTCCTCTGGGTATTGGCCAAGGGCCACCTACATATGGAGACCTTCCTCTGGGTATTGGCCAAGGGCCACCTACATATGGAGAACTTCCTCTGGGTATTGGCCAAGGGCCACCTACATATTGAGACCTTCCTCTGGGTATTGGCCAAGGGCCACCTACATATGGAGACCTTCCTCTGGGTATTGGCCAAGGGCCACCTGCATATGGAGAATAATCAAAGTTAGGGAAATATTGATAGTTACAATATAATTAACATTAAAAAGCACACATAAATATGATATTTTGTAGCTAAATATAGTATGTTGGGCCTAGATGGTATTGATAATAGTTCATGAAAGATGTCAGACTCACAAAGTTGGTGAATTTCTTACTAAGGAGCCACATGGTGGACATGCCCTGTAATGTGGTGCCGACATCGGGGAAGGTCTTCAGCATGGTGCTCTCAGTAGACTGCCCCTTAGTGGTGGGAGGTGGCTGTTGCAGGGAGATGGGGGCGTTGGGCATCCAGCCACCATAGTCATACTGTAACATGAAGAAGAATGACTGATTATTACTGGCATCCAATATGGTGTTATTCTGAAATGATTTGACAGTGGCAAGGAATTACAGCAAAAACCTTGCAACATTTTTACAAATACAGTCAAACGCTTGGACACAGCTCGTCATTCCAGTTTTTCTTTTTCTTTTACTACATTAAGTAATAGTGAAGACATTAAAACTATGAAATATCACATGGAATCACATAGTAACCAAAGAAAGTGTTAAAGAAATTAAATTATACAAAGTAGCAACCCTTTGCCTTGATGCTTTGCACACTTTTGGCATTCTCTCAACCAGCTTCATGAGGTAGTCACCTGGAATGCATTTCACTTAACAGGTGTGCTTTGTTAAAAGTTCATTTGTGGAATTTCTTTCCTTCTTAACGCATTTGAGCCAATCAGTTGTGTTGTCACAAGGTAGAGGTGGTATACAGAAGATTTACATTTTACATTTAAGTCATTTAGCAGACGCTCTTATCCAGAGAAGATGGCCTTATATTGTGAAAGACCAAGTCCATATTATGGCAAGAAAAGCTCAAATAGCCAAAGAGAAACCACAGTCCATCATTACTTTAAGACATGAAAGTCAGTCAATCGGGAAAATATCAAGAACTTTTAAAGTTTCTTCAAGTGCAGTTGAAAAATCCATCAAGAGCTATGACGAAACTGGCTCTCATGAGGACCGCCACAGGAAAGGAAGACCCAGAGTTGCCTCTGCTGCAGACGATAAGTTCATTAAAACTACCAGCCTCAGATATTGCAGTCCAAATAAATGCTTCACAGAGTTAAATTAAGACATATTTCAACATCAACTGTTCAGAGAAGACTGTGTGAAACACACCTTCATGGTTGAATTGCTGCAAAGAAACCACCACTCAAGGACACCAATAATAATAACAGATTTGCTTGGGCCAAGAAACACAGGCAATGGACATTAGACTGGTGGAAATCTGTCCTTTGGTCTGATGTGTCCAAACCGCTGTGTCTTTGTGAGATGCAAAGTAGGTGAATGGATGATCTCTGCATGTGTAGTTCCCACCGTGAAGCATGGAGGAGTTGGTGTGATGGTGCTTTGCTGGTGACACGGTCTGTGATTTATTTAGAATTCAAGGCACACTTAACCAGCATGGCTAACACAATGTTCTGCAGCGATACGACATCCCATTTGGTTTGGTCTTAGTGGGACAGTCATTTGTTTTTGAACAGGACAATCACCCAACACACCTCCAGGCTGTGTAAGGGCTATTTTACCAAGAAGAAGAGTGATGGAGTGCTGCATCAGATTACATGGCCTCCACAATCACCTGACCTCAACCCAATTGGGATGGTGTGGGATGAGTTCAACCTCAGAGTGAAGGAAAAGCAGCCAAAAGGGGCTCGGTATATGTGGGAACTCCTTCAAGACTGTTGGAAAAGTATTCCAGGTGAAGATGGTTGAGAGAATGTCAAGACTGTACAAAGCTGCCATCAAGTCAAAGGGTATCTACTTTGAAGAATCTCAAATATAAAATATATTTTGAATTGTTTAACACTTTTTTTCTTTACTACATGATTCCATATGTGTTATTTCATGGTTTTGATGTCTTCACTATTATTCTACAATGTAGAAAAAAGTCAAAATAAAGAAAAAACCTTTGAGTAGGTGTGTCCAAACTTTTGACTGGTACTGTATGTGAATCCATTCAATTTACTTTGTTATTAAATGCTTGATATTTGCTTCTCATGACCATTCAAACGTTTGCTAGACTTTGTATATGCAAATTACATAGTCGGATTATGGGACTTGTTGAGGTTATTTCCTACTCGACGACATCATCAATCTAATACTAAGCATTGGATTCAATACCCATGTTTTCGGAGTTTATGTTTACCTAATGCCTCTCTTTTGTCTGGCTCCCTCTGGCCTCAAGATAAAATTTACTGGAAACTGATCTTGCTTTTGATGGGCAAGATCTCAAAGAGACGCTCTATGTACTCTAGGTGAGTGTGTGGAAATGGGTCATTTTGAAATGCTTGTGCTTTCTGCTGACACAAGCATTGCTCATAGGAGGGCTTTTCATCCTACATAATGGGACCCATGTCATCCAAAAAGTTGACTCAAGTTTTCCAAAAAAACACCTGGAAGACCTTGGATGAACATCAAGACTCTTGGAAGAATATTCTATGGACAGATGAGTCAAAAGTATAACTTTTTGGACGACATGGGTCCTATTATGCCTGGTGAAAACCAAACACTGTATACAAAGGGTCAAGCATGGTGGTGGTTGTGTGATGGTTTGGGATGCTTTTCTGCCTCAGGAACTGGACGACTTGCCTTAATAGATGGAACCAAGAATTCTGCTCTGTATCAGAGAATTCTACAAGAGATTGTCAGGCCATCCGTCTGTGAGCGATAGCTGAAGAGCAGCTGGGTAATGCAGCAAGACAATGATCCAAAACACACAATCAAGTCTACATGAAATACCTGAAAAGCAACACATTTGAAGTTTTGGAATGGCCCAGTCAATGTCCAGACCTCATCCCACAATTGAGATGTGGAAAGACTTGAAACAAGCAGCTCATGCTTGAAAACCCACAAATGGTGGCTGGGTTAAATTAGTTCTGCATGGAAGTGTGGGCCATAATTCCTCCAAAGCAACGAGAAAGACAACTACAGGAAGTGTTTGGTTGGAGTCATTGTAGCTAAAAGGTGGCACAACCAGTTATTAAATATAAGGGGGCAATTACTTTTTCACACAGGGGCATTGGGTGTTGCATAACTTTGTTTATGAAATAAATCTAATAAGTATGCAATTGTGTTATTTGTTCACTCATGTTCCCTTTGTCTAATATTAGGTTTTGGATGAGGAAGGGGCAAATACTTTTTCACGGCACTAGAATGTTCCCAGGACTGATGGAAACTGGACACTCGGGACAATTCAAAAATGTTCTCTCTCCCGATACTTGTTAGCTGGTTAAGCCCCCATTTACACCTTGAATAAACATGCAACATGTTATAGGAACATGGCCACGATTGACCAAATTTGGGGATGTATTCATTAGCAAAATGTTTCACAATGGAAAACGAAAACACACATTTCTCATTGGACAAATTCCGCTTGGTTCGTATATAACCCTGGTGTTGTCTAGAAACATAAAGGACGCATTATGATCTGAAGAGACATATTTTAATACCAAATGTAGACACTTAAATGTGATCTATTAGTGATTCTACACTCTTGGTCTGATAACAGTTAATATAGTCACCTGTATTGTAAACTGGGTCAACATGTTTTTTTTACACTACAACAACAGGACATGATAGGTGATATGTTGTGATGAAATCATCTGGGAGGCATGTTGGCACAAGTTAGATGTGTTCCAGAAAACAGGTGAAATCAGATAGAATGTGAGTGGATAAGGAAAGAAGGGGAGATCTGGTTCTCAATATGACTAAAAGAGAGGGACAGACGGGCAACTGACTATTTCTCATTTCAGTTGTGTCTAACTTCCACTAAACCATTCAGATCAGAACAACCTTCAAGTGACGCTCTAGCTTAAAAATTAAACAATTGAACAATAACAAGTATAGTGTTTTGTTTAAAACCATAGAGACTTGATTGGGTTGGCATGTCATAATTTTACATTTTAATGCCACTGATTTGGTTCTAGGCATCCTTTGTGTCAAAAATATCTCCATATCAATGTGTAAAATCTTTGTATCCATTCCAAGAACTTATATGAAAGAATTTCTATGTTGAAAAGGACATTCTTTTCATGAGTGTATGAGTTCAGGTTTGTGCTCTATCTGCATAGATTGCTTTCAATGTAAGGCTAAAATAGGTCAAAATAGGTCAAACTGAATATATTTGCACTATCTCCCGAGTGGTTTTAGATTGCTACACTGTTCTCTACAGTCTCAGAGTTCAAATAGGTGTAGGGCTTCATTACAGACAGAAATACTCCTCAGTTTCATCAGCTGTTCATGTGTCTGGTCTCAGACAATCCCGCATGTGAAGAAGCAAGATGTGGAGGTCCTTCGCTGGCAGGGTTATACATGGTGTCACGACTCCAACCGATGGTGGCTCTCCTTTCCGTTCGAGTGGCGCTCGGCGGTCGTCGTCGCCGGCCTACTAGCTGCCACTGATTCTTGTCTCCCCCTCCTTATGTGTTTATTGATTACACCTGTTTTGAGTTGGTTGTATTAGTTGGGCTTTATTAGTCAGCCGGCCCGCCCGTTTCTTTGTGCGGGATTGATCATTGTAACCCTGGTGTTTGCTACAGACGAACGTGTTTGTGTATTTAGTGCTGGACTGTTTTCATTCCCTGTGTCTGGGATATTTTGTTTGAGCACCCAAAAGTGGGGTGGCCGTCGTTCACCGTGTCTGCATTAAAGGAGCACTATATTGAACTCTCTGCTTTCCTGCGCCTGACTTCACCCTCAAGACACCCAGTACCTTACACATGGTCTGCGGTTGTGAGGCCAGATGGACGTACTGCCAAATTCTCTAAAACCACATTGGAGGCAACTTATGGTAGAGAAATTAACATTAAATTATCTGGAAAAGAGCTCTGGTGGACATTCCTGCAGTCAGCGTGCCGATTGTAAGCTCCCTAAACTTGAGACGTGGCATTGTGTTGTTTGACAAAACTACACATTTCAGAGTGGCCTTTTATTGTCCCCAGCACGGGTGCACCCGTGTCATGCTGTTTAATCAGCTTCTTGATTTGTCACACCTGTAAGGGTTCATCTTGGCCAAAGAGAAATGCTCATTAACAGGGATGTAAACAAATTTGTTCCCAAATTTCTAGTGAAATAAGCTTTTTGTACATATGGAACATTTCTGTGATCTTTTATTTCAGCTCATGAAACACGGGACCAACACTTTACAGGTTGCGTTCATATTTTTGTTCAATATACAGTACAAGATACCATAATTATGGCCATCATAATTGGAGTTTTTGGGAAAACTGCAAGGAAAACTGCAGATGTACACAAGCACTGTAGTTCAGGGGTATCCGTTTCTATGAAAAGTTAAGAACGTCCTCGTGAGATCTCTGATTCAGTGGAATGAAAAATACTTTTTTTAATGAGGAGAGGAATGAGGAAAGCATTTTTTAAAAGTCTAGGCCAGACATCATACACAGGTATGTTTACATCATACATGTTCAACAGAATCACATACCTGGTTTAACTTAATTCAAATCTTTGTAGTGTTTGCAGTAGTTAATTACTTTTGGCAAATCATTTAAGTAAAATAATATGATTAATGTGTCGTGTGAATTAAAGACTCTGCTCAGACAACTAAGTTGGCAGGACCACTTTGAAAAAGAGAGCATGGAGTTATTGGCCGAGCAGATAAAATGTCTAGTTCTAAAGACTCAAGTTCTGTATCTTGGAAGTTCAGCAAGAACAGGCCCTATGGGCACAGATGTCAGTTCAACATCTAGTTTTGATTTACACTAACCTTGAATTCAACAAAAAATGTCACCATTTCGTTAGATTTATGTTAAAGGTTGATTGAATGATTATTTTTTGGGATAGAACGGTGATTTAAAACCAGTTTTATCCCAGTGGGGTGTTTCATTAAATCACCAGGTAGTTTTGATGTAGTAAACAACATGGGCACAAACTGGTTGAATCAACTTGGTTTCCGCGTCATTTCAACAAAGGAAGTCACTGTCACATAATTGTATTTGAAAAATATTATCAACATAAAGGAACATTTGGATTTTGTCTTTTCTCACTCAACTTTTAACCTAAATCCAATTACAAGATTCACATATTGTGGGATTTCATGTTGAATTCTCACAACTCAATCAAATGTAAATGAAAACTAAACGTTGAACTGACGTCTGTGCCCAGGGGGAAGTTTTTTGGAGTTGGTGTTCACCAAATGTCTCTCTGGCCTCAGAGAAGAACTGGTCAAGCAAGAATATTACATTATATTTGGAAGAGCAAGATTTCAAAGGGATGCTCAAAATACTAGAGAGTGGGTGATTGTGAAGATAAGTTATTTGATTTTAAAAGGACATATGGTGGCTTAAGAGCAGGAATGAGAGTGGCGTAACAAAAACATCTGGAATTGATCTAAGCTCATGACTTTCTTTGTATTGACAGGTTTTTTTAAATTGAGAGACGAGCTTTTCTTTGCTGACCATAATTTTCACTTGTCTGACCACTTGCATGATGATGACTTTCTCACACGACTGGCCTATCTGGGTGATGTTTTTTTATCTGAATCTAGGATTACAGGGACTCTCCACAACTACATTCAATGTGGGGAACAAAATTGAGGCTATGATTAAGAAGTTGGAGCTCTTCTCTGTCTGCATTAACAAGGGCAACACACAGGTCTTTCCATCATTGTATCATTTTTTTGTGTGCAAATGAACTCAAGCTTATGGACAATGTCAAATGTGAAATAGCGAAGCACCTGAGTGAGTTGGGTGAGTAATTGTGCAGGTACTTTCCTGAAACAATTGACATCCCTTTCATTCCCTGCCTCCAATCCACTTACCGATGTCTGAACAAGAGAGCCTCATCGAAATTGCAACAAGCGGTTCTGTGAAAATGGAATTTAATCAAAAGCCACTGCCAGATTTCTTGTTTGGGCTGTGCTCAGAGTATCCTGACCTGGTTAAGACACTGATGGCCTTTGCAACCACGTACCTATGTGAGAGTGGATTCTCGGCCCTCACTTGCATGAAAACTCAATACAGGCTGTGTGTACTCTGTGTGTGGAAAATGATTTAAGACGGAGACTCTCTCCAATACAACCCAACATTGCAGAGTTACGTGTATCCTTTCAAGCACACCGATCTCATTAACCTGTAGATTTTTATTCACAATTTTCGATGAACAAATAAGGTTTTATATGTAAGACGGTTAAATAAAGAGCAAAATTAATGAATATTATATTATTATTTGTGCCCTGGTCCTATAAGAGCTTTTTGTCACTTCCCACGAAAAACAACATTTGAGAGTTTCTCTGACTCTGGTGCTGGAGTGGGAACGCAGCAGGAGGTTGAATGTTTGAAGGCGACTATAAAACGTTTGGGAACCACTGCTTTAGACCATCCGTACGCACAGTTTCTAGTGGGGATATGATGACACGCTTATTCATAACAAACAAAACAGGTCAATAGAATTATAAGATGCAATCATTTGCTGTTAATGAGAAGAGTGAGGATATATCTTTTTCGTCTTTGTATTCGAAAATAGTTAGAAATCGGTAAATATTTCCTATTTAATTTCCATGAGTTCCTCACCTTTTCTGACTGTGATGGCTACTCAAGTATAGGCAGTTAACTCATGCTAGCAAGCGCCTTTTCCTTGTGGTAAAACATTACTGGATATTGTTGTACTTTTAGTTATTACTGGAGTCATCATGTTATCCACCCATGATGGAGATAGGCACAGCTACGCAGGCTTGCTAGCATTGGCATAGACCTCTTCTTATGAGATACTTATATTGTATGCACTAATTCTGCCATGGCTCATTGGCCAAAGCCTATGGGGAAATGAATGTTGTTTTTTTATAGGGTTTTGGATCAATTCAGAAAGAAAAGTCCTGTTGTAAACTCAGGTTTAGGAGATCTTATACGTGTTGTTCTATGAGATCATCTTCAGCTATCATCACTTTGTGAATTATGAAGCATTTAGTTAATAAAAAAACAAGCACATATAGCACTTACAGGCTTCATAATTCATAAAGGTCATGGTAACCAGGTCAACTCTGAGCAGTTGTTTTGGGCCCTGTACATATCATTTGAAAGCTATAAGCGATGTCTTTTCAGAAATCAAACTCAAATCTTGCTGCTGGCAATGTCATAAGATCCCCCCTCCATTAAGGCCATAAATCATGCACTATTGACATTCTCATAGAGTATGCAGGTCAAGTCACCGAAGGTATTTAGTATGAATGGAAAAGGTACACCGTGATGGTCATTGTAAAGCAATGCATTTTCTAATCCATCCACATTACCTTATATGCATCCTCCACATGCTCCATTTAGCTAGCTCATCGTGTACAATAGGATAAGTGAATAGGAAAACAAGTTTGAAGTTTCTTCACCTGTCTTTCAATAGATATATATATATATATATATATATATATATATATATATATATATATATATATATATATATATCAGTAACTTACAAGCCCTGATTGCTAAGGTCATTTTAAGTTGTCAAGCTTGAAAATCTGTTCAGCAATTTTGGCATAGTGACTCACTACCCAAACCAGATGCAACTAGTTTCAATTTTCCAGGAGACGTCATGTGATCTTTACCGCTATCTAGTGGGCAAACTGGGAATTAGGATTTATTTACATCAATGGATAGATAGAATTCAGCTTTCTCTTCAAATCTATAGTACCAGTCAAAAGTTTAGGCACACTTACTCATTCAAGGGTTCCTCTTAATTGTAATATTTTCTACATTGTAGAATAATAGTGTAGACATAACTATGAAAACACATACGGAATCATGCAGAAATCAAAAAAAGGTGCTAAACAACTCAAAATATATTTTAGATTTGAGATTCTTCAAAGTTGCCACCTTTTGCCTTTATGAGAGCTTTGCACACTCTTGGCATTCTCTCAACCAGCTTCACCTGGAAAATGCTTTTACAACAGTCTTGAAGGAGTTCCCACATATGCTGAGCACTTGCTGGCTGCTTTTCATTCACTCTGTGGTCCAACTCATCCCAAACCTTCTCAATTCTGGTGAGGTAGGTGATTGTGGAGGCCAGGTCATCTGATGCAGCTCTCCATCATTCTCTTTCTTGGTCAAATAGCCCTTACACAGCCTGGCGGTGTGTTGGGTCATTGTACTGTTGAAAAACAAATGATAGTCCCACGAAACACAAACCAGATGGGTTGGTGTATTGCTGCAGAATGCTGTTGGAGCCATGCTGGTTAAGTGTGCCTTGAATTCTAAATAAATCACAGACAGTGTCACCAGCAAAGCACCCCCACATCATCAAAACTCCTGCTCCATGCTTCACGGTGGGAACAAATGCATCCGTTCACCTACTCTGCGTCTCACAAAGAAAACACAGTTGGAACCAAAATCTCAAATTTGGACTCATCGTACCAAAGGACAGATTTCCAATGGTCTAATATCCATTGCTTGTGTTTCTTGGCCCAAGCAAGTCTTCTTATTGGTGTCCTTTAGTAGTGGTCTCTTTTCAGCAATTCAACCATGAAGGCCTGATTCACACAGTCTCCTCTGAACAGTTGATTTTGAGAGGTCTGTTATTTGAACTCTGTGAAGCATTTTTGTGGGCTGCAGTTTCTGAGGCTGGTAACTCTAATGAACATATCCTCTGCAGCAGAGGTAACTCTGGTTCTTCCTTCCTGTGGTGGTCCTCATGAGAGCCAGTTTCATTATAGCGCTTAATGGGTTTTGCAACTGCACCTGAAGAAGCGTTCAAAGTTCTTGAAATGTTCCAGATTGACTAACCTTAATGTCTTACTTGCAGAATTGTTTACGTGCTGCTGTGCATTTTGTTGCTAACCTTACTTTGCTACCTGACAACTTTATGGTTTTTACTTTTTAATTACGTTTATATTTTTTGTTTTTCTCTCACTTAACTTTTTTTTTCTTCATTTAACTTTTTCGCTCCGGGCACTTTATCTGACTGCCTGGACGTGGCTCATCAGGACCTCCACCAGCCGAAGTAGTAACATTAACATGATGCCTTCTTATTGCAGTCACTGTACTCATAATACACAGGAGAACGATCAACCTTACGGCGAGGATAGCTGTGCTGCAAGCTCAGCTTCAGAATCAATCGTTAGGCAAGGATGAAACAGCGTCTGTGCCACCAGTAAGTACAGATAGTAGTATAAATCCCCTCGCACAGTCCCTGCAGCCGGACAACTTTCTCATGGTTTCTGGAGAAAAATGCTGTAGGAATACTCAACCGGTGTCGCTTATTCAGCTGACAGAATTTCAACCGGTTCTCCCCATTAAGCAGCGAGTCGGAGTCAGAGGCGGAGCCTTCTATGGTCTCTACTCCTCCCGTTACGGGGTCTGAGACGCCGAAGCCTCCCACCATTAGCTCTGACAAATTGAAAACCCTAGTCATTGGCGACTCCATTACCCGCAGTATTAGACTTAAAATGAATCATCCAGCGATCATACACTGTTTACCAGGGGGCAGGGCTACTGACGTTAAGGCTAATCTGAAGATGGTGCTGGCTAAAGCTAAAACTGGCGAGTGTAGAGAGTATAGGGATATTGTTATCCACGTCGGCACCAAAGATGTTAGGATGAAACAGTCAGCTTCAGCATGTAAATCAGCTAGAAAGATGCCGGCATCGAGTAATTGTCTCTGGCCCCCTCCCAGTTAGGGGGAATGATGAGCTCTACAGCAGAGTCTCACAACTCAATCGCTGGTTGAAAACTGTTTTCTGCCTCTCCCAAAAGATAGAATTTGTAGATACTTGGCCCTCTTTCTGGGACTCACCCACAAACAGGACCAAGCCTGGCCTGCTGAGGAGTGACGGACTCCATCCTAGCTGGAGGGGTGCTCTCATCTTATCTACCAACATAGACAGGGCTCTAACTCCCCTAGCTCCACAATGAAATAGGGTGCAGGCCAGGCAGCAAGGCTGTTAGCCAGGCTGCCAGCTTAGTGGAGTCTGCCACTAGCACAGTCAGTGTAGTCAGCTCAGCTATCCCCATTGAGACCATGTCTGTGCCTCGACCTAAGTTGGGCAAAACTAAACATGGCGGTGTTAGCCTTAGCAATCTCGCTGGAATTCCTGCCATTATTGAAAGAGATTGTGATACATCACGTCTCAAAATAGGGCTACTTAATGTTCGATCCCTCACTTTCAAGGCAGTCAATGAACTAATCACTGATCATAATCTTGATGTGATTGGCCTGACTGAAACATGGCTTAAGCCTGATGAATTTACAGTGTTAAATGAGGCCTCACCTCCTGGTTACACTAGTGATCATCTTCCCTGTGCATCCCACAAAGGCGGAGGTGTTGCTAACATTTGCGATAGCAAATTTCAATTGACAAAACAAAAAAACACATTTTCGTCTTTTGAGCTTCTAGTCATGAAATCTATGCAGCCTACTCAATCACTTTTTTAGCTCACTAAAAGTGGCAGTAATAAAGCCTCTCTTGAAAAAGACAAACCTTGTCCCAGAAAATATAAAAAACTATCGGCCTATATCGAATCTCCCATTCCTCTCTCAAAAAAAAAGCTGTTGCGCAGCAACTCACTGCCTTCCTGAAGACAAACAATGTATACGAAATGCCTCAGTCTGGTTTTAGACCCCATCATAGCACTGAGACTGCACTTGTGAAGGTGGTAAATTACCTTTTAATGGCATCAGACCGAGGCTCTGCATCTGTTCGCGTGCTCCTAGACCTTAGTGCTGCATTTGATACCATCGATCACCACATTCTTTTGGAGAGATTGGAAACCCAAATTGGTCTACATGGACAAGTTCTGGCCTGGTTTAGATCTTATCTGTCAGAAAGATATCAGTTTGTCTCTGTGGATGGTTTGTCCTCTGACTAATCAACTGTAAATTTCGGTGTTCCTCAAGGTTCCGTTTTGGGGCCACAATTGTTTTCACTATATATTTTACCTCTTGGGGATGTCATTCGAAAACATAATGTTAACTTTCACTGCTATGTGGATGACACACAGCTGTACATTTCGATGAAACATGGTGAAGCCCCAAAATTGCCCTCACTGGAAGCCTGTGTTTCAGACATAAAGAAGTGGATGGCTGCAAACTTTCTACTTTTGAACTTTGACAAAACAGAGATGCTTGTTCTAGGTCCCAAGAAAGAAAGATATCTTCTGTTGAATCTGACAATTAATCTCAATGGTTGTACAGTCGTCTCAAATAAAACTGTGAAGGACCTTGATGTTACTCTGGACCCTGATCTCTCTTTTGACGAACATATCAAGACTGTTTCAAGGACAGATTTTTTTCCATCTACGTAACATTGCTAAAATCAGACACTCCTGCAAAATCAGACACTCCTGCATCGATAAAATGCAATTGTGTTCGTTATCCGTAGCTTATGGCTTCTCATACCATAACCCACAATGGGGCACAATGTTGACATCACCCACCTGCACGCTCACACGACACCAAACACAGTCTGCCATCTGCCCGGTACAGTTGAAACAGGGATTCATCCACAAAGAAAAGAGCACACTTCACCCGCATGCAAGGGGCCATCAAAGGTGAGCATTTGCCCACTGAAATCGGTTATGACGCCAAACTGCTGTCAGGTCAAGAAAGGTGAGGACGACAAGCACACAGATGAGCTTCCCTGAGACGGTTTCTGACAGTTTGTACAGAAATTCTTTGGTTGTGTAAACACATAGTTTCATCAGTTGTCCTGGTGGCTGTTTTTAGAAGATCCCGTAGGTGACGAAGCTGGATGTGGAGTTCCTCGGCTGGCGTGGTTACACTTGGTCTGCAGTGCTGGCGTGGTTACACTTGGTCTGCAGTTGTGAAGCCGGTTGGACATACTGCCAAATTCTCTAAAACAACGTTGAAGGCTACTTATGGTAGAGAAATTCACATTCATTTCTCTGGCAAAAGCTCTGGTGGACATTCTTGCAGTCAGCATGGTAGTTGCACGCTCCCTCAATTGTTTTGTGACAAAACGGCACATTTTAGAGTGGCCTTTTATTGTCCCCAGCACAAGGTGCATCTGTGTAAGGATCATGCTGTTTAATCAGCTTCTTGTTCTGCCACACCTGTCAGGTGGATTGATTAAACACATTTGTGCACATAATAAGGAGTGTTGATGTAAACTTAATGAGTGTTGATAGAATGTGAATGGTATTATGTTTAGTGGGTTTTTTCTATAGCTCTAATAATGCAATATTTATTCATTTGAAGAAGCTGAGGTTTCAATACAAGGTGTAATGATTGAGTCTTGAGATGGAAAAATAAAATTAGCTGCAGTTGAATTCAAGCGGGCTGTAAGGGACCAAGTGGGTAAAATTTGGTAGAGAGGTATGACTAAGTTGAATACAGAGATAATTTCTTCTTATTATTACTGAATTCTGTAGTTTAGGTAACACCAGTGATTTAAGCAAGCAGTTAATGTATTCTAAAACAATAATCTGTTTCCATTACATGGAACATGGTCAAGTAATTGAAGTGGATTGCAGTTAGTTTTTACTATTACGCTGATGAGACAGCACCAACTATTTGATGGTCCTAGATTTGTTACAACATGTTTTAAATTGACTAAATTAATTGTTAAGGGAATTTTTATCAATGATGACTAATTATGTATACATTACAATCAGGACTGACTAATCAGAATACTATTATGTTACTGTATATGTACTAATCAGAATACTATTATGTTGCTGTATATGTATGAGTTTTAATTATTGATCCCAGTACTGAATATAATGTGTGTGAATGAATCAAGGATTAGAACAATGACGGTCTGTTCCTGGGTAGGAATGAATGAACGATATCTTCAGACTGGCTAGAATGCTTATCTACACGAGAAGACCTTGGCTCGTAAATTGTATTAAATTGGTAGTGAGACGGATGTGGGAAGGCTTGAGATACAGCCTTTGTACTGGAACGGAGATGGCACGGGTTGGTGCTGAAACTAATGACGTCATTTTCAGTTTATAACCTGTGGTAAACTGTATCGTATTCAGTACTCTCGTGAATAAACTCTGAGTGTTTAATTTTAATTGGGTATTAAAACATAGAGCAATTTAATTCCTGTAACATTAATGCATCAGGTTAAAATGATAAGATTACCAGAAAGGGGCTCTGGGATTGTTTACTTTAGAAGGTGTCTTTTTCCCTAACTGGAAAACTGTAATATCTGACATGTTTTGTGTAGGATTCTTTTTTCCAGGACTGATGGAAGTCCAATTGTCACGGCCGTTGAATGAAGAGGACCAAAGCGCAGCGTGGTGAGCGTACATATTCCTTTCGGATGACGCCGACAAAAACAATAAACCATACAAAACGACCGTGAAACTTAAGGGCTATAGCGCCACAAACAAAGACAACTTCCCACAAAGAAAGGAGGGAAAAGGGCTACCTAAGTATGGTTCCCAATCAGAGACAATGATAGACAGCTGTACCTGATTGAGTACCATACCCGGCCAAAACATAGAAATGCAAAATCATAGAAAAACAAAACATAGAATGCCCACCCCAAATCACACCATGACCAAACCAAATAGAGGCATTAAAAGGCTCTCTAAGGTCAGGGCGTGACACCACTACAGTATGTTAAGGGAAACTGAATGATTTTTTAAAAATGAGTAAATGATTTGAGTAAGTGTATTATGTTAAAAATTCTATGAGTGAAGCAATGAATGTACAGTTGTGGCCAAAAGTGTGACACAAATATACATTTTCACAAAGTCTGCTGCCTCAGTTTGTATGGTGGCAATATGCATATACTCCAGAATGTTATGAAGAGTGATCAGATGAATTGCAATTAATTGCAAAGTCCCTTTTTGCCATGCAAATGAACTGAATCCCAAAAACATTTCCACTGCATTTCAGCCCTGACAACAAAGGACCGGCTGACATCATGTCAGTGATTCTCTCGTTAACACAGGTGTGAGTGTTGACGAGGACAAGCATGGAGATCACTCTGTCATGCTGATTGAGTTTGAATAACAACCTGAAAGCTTCAAAAGAGGGTGGTGCTTGGAATCATTGTTCTTCCTCTGTCAAACATGGTTACCTGCAAGGAAACATGTGCCGTCATCATTGCTTTGCACAAAAAGTTCTTCTCAGGCAAGGATATTGCTGCCAGTGAGATTGCACCTAAATCAACCATTTATCGGATAATCAAGAACTTCACGGAGAGCGGGTCAATTGTTGTGAAGAAGGCTTCTGGGCGCCCTAGAAAGTCCAGCAAGCGCCAGGACCGTCTCCTAAAGTTGATTCAGCTGCGGGATCGGGGCACCACCAGTACAGAGCTTGCTCAGGAATGGCAGCAGGCAGATGTGAGTGCATCTGCACACAAAGTGAGGCGAAGACTTTTGGAGGATAGCCTGGTGTCAAGAAGGGCATCAAAAAAGCCACTTCTCTCTAGGAAAAACATCAGGGAGAGACTGATTTTCTGCAAAAAAGTACAGGGATTGGACTGCTGAAGACTGGGGTAAAGTCATTTTCACTGATGAATCCCCTTTCCGATTGCTTGGGGCATCCGGAAAAAAGCTTGTCCGGAGAAGACAAGGTGAGCGCTACCATCAGTCCTGTGTCATGCCAACAGTAAAGCATCCTGAGACCATTCATGTGTGGGGTTGCTTCTCAGCCAAGGGAGTGGGCTCACTCACATTTTTGCTTAAGAACACAGCCATGAATAAAGAATGGTACCAACATTGTCAGAGAGCAACTTCTCCCAACCATCCAGGAACAGTTTGGTGACGAACAATGCCTTTTCCAGCATGATGGAGCACCTTGCCATAAGGCAAAAGTGATAACTAAGTATCTCGGGGAACAAAGCATTTATATTTTAGGTCCATGGCCAGGAAACTCACCAGACCTTAATCCTATTGAGAACGTGTGGTCAATCCTCAAGTGGATGGTAGACAAAACAAAAACCCACAAATTCTGACAAACTCCAAGCATTGATTATGCAAGAATGGGCTGCCATCAGTCAGGATGTGGCCCAGAAGTTAATTGACAGCATGCCAGGGTGGATTGCAGAGGTCTTGACAAAGAAGTGTCAACACTGCAAATATTGACTCTTTGCATCAACTTCATGTAATTGTCAATAAAAGCCTTTGACACTTATGAAATTCATGTAATTATAATTCAGTATTCCATAGTAACATCTGACAAAATATCTAAAGATTCTGAAGCAGCAAACTGCGGAAATTAATATTTGTGTCATCCTCAACTTTTGGCCACAAATTTATTATGGATTGATTATTATGCTGATTGTGACATGTGTAAAGAAGTTGTGTACTATAGATGTTGACATCGTTTTCACCATGCCCTGGTGAATGGAGAGGGTGAACTCTGATCCTGAGAGTGAATCTGATCCTAATCCATTACTGAAATTACATTTAATGATAATCAGGAACTATAGTAGGTTTATGCTAATGGAACATAGTGTTACCTTGTAAATAGTGGGATCGTGATGCTTGTCCTGGGTCATGTTCATTAACCACCAAAAGGAAGACATTTTACTGAAACCGGGAATCACTACCTGGATTTGTCCAATGAAATATGCTAATTTCCGTTTCTACAGATGGTGCTATACAGATGAAAATGGCTATTTCCATCATGCTGACCCTTACCATTGTGCATGGTGCCAGTGTGACGACTGTCCTATTTGCAGTAATGAAACTTGTGATAAAAAAATATTTGTTTAATTTTCTGTTCCAGATTGACTGTTTTGATCAGGTCAAACTCAGCAATTTATATGCACTTTGTTTGTTTAAATGTATGTTTAACAATAATTATGTAATTCTTGTACCCTTACATTTTTCTAGAAGAAACTGAGTTTCTTGAGAGGAGGTATGTGAGAGAAATTATGTATTTACTAGATTTGTTTTATATTAATAGTTTAATTATACACTTAACAAATAGTAAAAGACATTTCTGTTCTACTAATGCAGTGTTTTTATGGTCTCCACTCTAGCTCCCTGCAGCTAGTCTGGGTGTATGGTCACTAGAGATAGCTTGAGCTGACAACTGATTTCAGCCTGCATTCCATAGACAAGATGTGGTGGGTATAACCAAGATAGAGAGCCTGGAGGAGTGGAACCAAACCCTTATTGTGTCTAATCATCCTTGCATCTGGAGGACTAAGCCAGGTTGGGGGATAACCACAGGAGAACCCAAGGTGGCTTATGATTTGTAGTGTCAGATATAAGAACCATGATTCCTCTGCTCACTGGGCTCTCAACGAATCACCTACGGGTGAGTCACTGACCAGCCTCATCACTGCAGAGCACTCGCATTGTTCTCGTGTGTGTGGTGTGACCTGCTCCTGTATTCATGTTTTGAATAAAGTAATATCCTGATTCTCGATTGACCTTGTCTCTTCTCATTGATTAGAATTTCCACGACAGTCTTGGCTCGTACTTGGGAAGACCCATAAGAAAGTAGGCCTAAAGGTGAAATTCAC
This sequence comes from Oncorhynchus masou masou, assembly GCF_036934945.1. NCBI lineage: Eukaryota > Metazoa > Chordata > Actinopteri > Salmoniformes > Salmonidae > Oncorhynchus > Oncorhynchus masou. The sequence goes on along the minus strand of NC_088231.1, from coordinate 17,778,568 downwards.
ACGTAGGTGGTACTTCAGGTGTACTCCACACAGAGCTAAATGTGATTGGGGTCCTGTAAGCAAAACAACATTTGAGAACCAGTGTTCTAACGTACGCTTTGGCTGCTGTGAACTTGAACTCCAAGTCCTTGGTGAAAGAGAAGCGGACCTCAGCAGGGAGATCAGAAGCGCTGTCAACTTTCATTATTTGGGGTAGACCCTCGGCATATATACTCCAGCTGAATAGACATGGTAAATCAAGATGGGATACACAACCTGTCATTCACTATTACACAACACACTATCATACCAGACCTGGGTTGATTATTTTTTTAAGTGCAAACCCCTCCCACCTGCTACTCCAGGCAGACTAAACTAAATGCTCTAAGTATTTAAAAGATTTACAATGGTATTTGAATCCGGCCTAAACCATTCAAGAGAGGGGGCTTATATAAAAATGATGTCGTTAAGCAGACACACTTATCCAGAGAAATTAGGGTTAAGTGCCTTGCTCAAGTGCATATCAACAGATTTTTCAACTAGTCAGCTAAGGGATCCGCTAGTCCACCTGGCATTTTTATTACAATCGCACATCAATTTATCTGTGTGTAAGAGTTATGTTTTTATTTAGATGTTGTTTGAAGTTGTTACTGTATTTCTACAAATGAATAATGTTTCCACAAAGCTCACAGGTACACCTCACAGCGACTCGGCAGCTCCTTCTTTCTCTCCTCTTTGGCCTCTGGGCAGGTCTCATTGATATCAGCTTACCTTATATACAAAAGACCAGAATTGTTGATCATTTTCTCCAGTAAACACTTTCACTGTGTACTTCACCATGATGATTCTACAAGACAAATAATTCTACACACAGCAAGACAACATATTAGACACACATATTAGACACGTTACAATTTGAGCCAACTCAAGATGATCAACTGCAACTAAATGTTTGCCATAATAAATGGGTCGTTCCACAAAAAGTCCCTTTGATATCTTAAGTAGAAATTGTGCACCAATATTGCATTTTTAAAGCCTGTTATATTTAATGAAGTGCCCTTTAATTATAGACCCCAATTTGAAACGAGTAAAGACTTTCTAAAGGGCCAAAGTTCTGCATTTTGACATTTCCCTCTGCGTATATTTACCCTCTGACTTCTAGGAAGATCTTAACCCACTTAAACCAACAAAGTTCTGCATTTTGACATTTCCCTCTGCGTATATTTACCCTCTGACTTCTAGGAAGATCTTAACCCACTTAAACCAACAAAGTTCTGCATTTTGACATTTCCCTCTGTGTATATTTACCCTCTGACTTCTAGGAAGACCTTAACCCACTTAAGCCAACAAAGTTCTGCATTTTGACATTTCCCTCTGCGTATATTTACCCTCTGACTTCTAGGAAGATCTTAACCCACTTAAACCAACAAAGTTCTGCATTTTGACATTTCCCTCTGCATATATTTACCCTCTGACTTCTAGGAAGATCTTAACCCACTTAAACCAACAAAGTTCTGCATTTTGACATTTCCCTCTGTGTATATTTACCCTCTGACTTCTAGGAAGATCTTAACCCACTTAAACCAACAAAGTTCTGCATTTTGACATTTCCCTCTGTGTATATTTACCCTCTGACTTCTAGGAAGATCTTAACCCACTTAAACCAACAAAGTTCTGCATTTTGACATTTCCCTCTGTGTATATTTACCCTCTGACTTCTAGGAAGATCTTAACCCACTTAAACCAACAAAGTTCTGCATTTTGACATTTCCCTCTGCGTATATTTACCCTCTGACTTCTAGGAAGACCTTAACCCACTTAAACCAACAAAGTTCTGCATTTTGACATTTCCCTCTGCGTATATTTACCCTCTGACTTCTAGGAAGATCTTAACCCACTTAAACCAACAAAGTTCTGCATTTTGACATTTCCCTCTGCGTATATTTAAATGTGTTGATTAAGTTGAACATCAACTCTTTAGACAGTTAAAATTAGGTGCATTATTATTCATTTCATTTGTTGGAACAGCCCAACTATTGGTAGTCTTTTACAAGATGAAAATGTTGCTTCATGTATCTACCATACAACATGTTTAAAATGTCAACAGAAATTACAATGTAATTATTGTACATCCAAGGTTGAACTGAAAAAGGACTGTCCAGCAGCCTCCTGTGTCCTGTTCATAAGGAACTATCACAATAAAATCCACACAGAGTGCAGCAGAATTCAATTGACCAAGTATCAAGCTTTCCTTACCTTGGTGCGTAGTATCAGATCAAGTGCGCTATGGATAAACATCCCTGGCTTCTAAACCCTATAGAAGTTTAGGAGGTTCATAATCAGGTCAGAGACAGGCAGGTACAGGACGGCAGACAGGCACTTTTTCAAGCTCACATAGCTGAAACACTTTCACTCGAAGATGATTTCATGAAATTAAACCCCAAATCTCATCACACTATGGTAACTAGAGACTGGTATTTTCTACAAGAAATCTGCCTCCAGAAATAAAGCTTCTCCCAAGTGGGTGTGACACCTAATCCCATTGCCTGCTGCACTGCTGCTTGGATTCCACCTGGCGATATGCTTACCATCTGCCCTGGTTGTCTCCCCCTGTCTGGTACAGGTACCCCCCCCCCCCCCCCTTCCTATCTCCCGAGCTTTCGCTCGCCTCCAGCACACAGGCACTGTAGGGGCGAGTGACTGAATGTACAATGGCTAGCCCCAAATCGTTATATATTAGAAACAATTCTTGTGCATTTTACTATTTTCCTGCATGCTTTGTTGACTACGAACTTTCTTTACCCAACCGTGGGACAGACTGTTTGTTCCCACACTCGGGACTCTGACTCTATTGGTTACAAGGTCTTTTGGCCTCCCATCCTATTCTAACCACCTCCCGCCGGCTTTGTATTCATGTTACCTAATGAAATTGCTGTACAATATGATCTTGTTGCCGTCTGATGCACATTCAGATGTCATAAATCAGTAATGCAGAGCTCTCTCTGGCCTATGAGCTCTCCCTGTCCTCTGCCGTGGCTTGATTGTATTACTGTTGATGATATCTGGAAATGTGCATGTACACCCTGGCCCATCTACTGTTGCTAGCCCCAATTCTGACTTCTGCTCTCATATCTGCTTCATTGATTTCTGCTCTCGTAAAAGCCTGGGTTTTCTGCACATTAACACTAGAAGCTTATTACCTAAAATGGATCAATTGAAAGTGTGGGTTCACAGCTCCAATCCAGATGTGTTGGTCATTACTGAGACGTGGTTAAGGAAGAGTATTTTGAATACGGATGTTAACATTTCTGGTTATAACCTTTTTCGGCAAGACAGACCTTCCAAAGTTGGGGGAGTGGCAATCTTTACCAAGGATCACCTTCAGTGCTCTGTTGTCTCTACCAAGTCTGTCCCCAAACAATTTGATTTGATGGTTTTAAGCATTAAACTTTCAAAAAGCTCTTTGTTGACTGTTGCTGGGTGCTATCGTCCTCCATCAGCAGCCGGCATGTACCCTACCTGCCCTAAGCTCCCTCCTGGCCCCTTACGCTAGGTCTGAATGTGTCCTGCTAGGTGACCTAAACTGGGACATGCTTAAACCACCTGACCTAAAGTCCTAAAGCAATGGGACTCCCTAAATATTTTTCTGATTATTACCAATCCCACAAGGTATGACTCCAAACACCCAAAAAGGCACTCCAGAAAGCATGGCGCTAACGCCAAGCGTCGTCCCAGCTAGGGCCACCCATATGTATGTTATCCTCAAAAGCATAATAATCCTGATAGGTATCAGTCTGGTGTTTCCTGTAATGACCTTAGTAATAACTGTTTTACAGCCTGTGTTCGTAATGGCTGATCAGTGAAATGACCTGTCCTGATTTGTCATGGACGCTTGCTAAAAAACTTTAATGAGCAAGCCTTCCTTCATGAACTGGCCTCTAAAATGGTATAGAATCAGCTTGACCCCCTGTCGAAGACGCTTGATAACAGGTACAGCCCCTAGTTCGACCTTGATCTTACAGAGTTACTCCACCTCAAGAATTGCATTTGGCGAAAGGCTCGGCACACTCATATTCAGGCTAACTGGCTATCATTCAGGCAAATGAGAAATAATAGCATTCAGGCTATCCAGAAAGGCCAAATTTAGTTACTATAAGGAGCAGTTCTCTCTCTGTGGGTCTAACCCCAAGAACTTCTGGAAAACAGTTAAAGACCTGGAGAATAAAACCTCCTCCTCACAGCTGCCCATGTCCCTTAATGTTGATGAAGTGGTTGTTACTGACAAGAAGCACATGGCTGAGCTCTTTAATAACCACTTCATTAAGTCCGGATTCCTATTTGACTCAGCCATGCCTCCTTGCCCATCCAACATTTCCTCATCTCCAACTCCTTCTAATGCAACTATGCTTCTCCCTCTTTTCCCCTGCCCCGCAACAAAGTTTCTCCCTGCAGGTAGTCACTGAGTCCGAAGTGCTAAAGGAGCTCCTGAAACTTGACCCCAAAAATGGTTCAGATGGTTTAGACCCTTTCTTAAAAACTTCTTAATAAGGCTAGGTGGAGGTATCCTGAATTTATGCCTGACTGACGTGCCCAAAGTAAACTGCCTGTTACTCAGGCCTAGAAGCTAGGATATGCATATAATTGGATAGAAAACAAGTTTCTAAAACTGTTCAAATAATGTCTGTGAGTATAACAAAACTGATATGGCAGGCGAAAACCCGAGGAAAATCCATCCGAATCGATACAAGCCTATGGGCTATACAAAAAAATTGCTCCCAAAAGTTCCTATGGCTTCCACTCGATAACAGTCTTTATACAGGGTTTCAGGCTTGTTTCTTGAAAACTAACAAGTAATTGTAATTTTTCCAAGGTGTGCTCATCAGGAAAGGTAGGCTTTTATCCCCAATCTCTGACATCCAGGAGTTTACAGTGATATAATGATGGGGAAAACCATGAGGGAGCACGCATTTTTGGATTTCTGTTTGGAGCTATACTCAGGCCAGACCAACAGGAGAGCACTGCACCTTTACCAGCGTTGGTCCAGCCAGTCCAGAACTCATTACATTGTGTTAGAAAGGAAACCCAATAGAGCTCCCTCCTCAGTGATCGTGGCACCATCTCTGCCCTGGTTATCTCTGTGTAAGTGCTGGTTGTTTGTCCTGGAGAGGCTGACTGAGGGCTATGCAGGGACTGGGCCAGCCAGGTCAGAGCCGACACTTAACCCTAGCTGCCTGGTATTGCTCTGCTCCCTCACCGCTGGCCTTGTTTGGACTGCAGCTCTAGTTTGTTTTCTTAGAGGGAAGCTGCGCCCTCATAACAACGGGCCCTTTGCAAATCAGTCCCACTCTTAAGAAAATACTTGGACAGTGTGAGACCTCCCTATTGTTTCAGACTAAAGAGAATGTTTTATTCAATGCCACTATTGTGTTCTGTTATTAAAATGGCTTGTCAATGCAAATAGAGGCAACCTGGTCTGACAATACAATCTCATTGTATCCAGTGGAGACTGAAAGCCATCTCAGTGAGATTGGAAGAGGGGGCAGAGTGAGTGGCTCCATCTCAGCAGTGTAGCTTCACCAGAACACAGTGAGATTGGAGGAGGGTCCAGAGTGAGTGGCTCCATCTCAGCAGCGTAGCTTCACCAGAACACAGTGAGATTGGAGGAGGGGGGCAGAGTGAGTGGCTCCATCTCAGCAGCGTAGCTTCAACAGAACCCAGTGAGATTGGAGGAGGGGGGCAGAGTGAGTGGCTCCTACAGATGGAGATCCAGGATCTGAGAATGTCTGGGCCCTTTTCCAGAGATTCCATAATAGGAATATACCATGGCTGGCCTGTTAAATTTGTGCACACAACGGGGAATGATGAGAGAGAGAGAGATGGGGAAGAGGAGATTGTTTAGACTGAGTTGAACACACATGGCTTCACCTTTCTTGTGCAACTGTCAAATAGAGACTACCAGAAGTCTCAGGTCATGCGGTCTACGACTGTCAAAGAACTGCCTCGATAGTGGGACGCTTTTTTCATTCAGAGGCGCATGACAAGATTTGTTTTTGTTTTCTGTTGGAAATGGGAAAGTATGACATGCAGGTCAGGAAGGTCAGCATTGGGGTTAAGAGGTCATAACTTTTTTGGTACCTGAGCAGTCAGTCCTGTGTTTACTGAGGACATGCCCAGACCTATTTACTTAATAATGAGAAGACTTGAGAGGAATGCAGCTTATCATGCCAGTGGCACACAGCAGGATTTCACCACACTGGTGAGGGAACTCAGTTTTGGACTTTTCAGCTACTGACAGTTAGCGCCTACAGTAATCATTACACGGAGGAGTAGTTTGTTAATTCTCTTTATCCTATGCATCCTTCATGGTATGGAGGGCAGACAAGGTGCTTGTATACTTCAGGGGAGATATTCTGACACCTTCCAACAGTGTGCAACATATGAGAGGATGTTTACAAGGAAAAACAGAGGAGGAAATGTGTTTCACTTCCACCATCTTATATGCGCTGCTTGTGGAAAACAAAAACCCATTTGACAATCCTCCTGAGAGATCTTGAGATTGCACGATACACTGCAAATTGTATTTGTTCAGCTTTCTGTAGACCAGAAACCCCAAAATATTTAATCCCCTAAAACCTTAAATTCAAACCACGTGCAGTTGTCTTGGTTAATGCTCTCCATTGGACCATTCTGGAGGAGAGTGTTTTCGCCCGATCGACCACTTCCTAGTCTCTTTGAATGAATGGCTCAGATTCTCATTTAGAGGCTTTCAGTGGCGGTGAATGACAGAGCCTTTGGTTGGTCTGGAGAGGCAGGTCCATTGATGCCCATAGTGATTTATGAATGATGAAGTGCAGGGCCAGCCACTATCAGCGGCACAAAACACTGTTCTTAATAGAAAAGCATTTCAAATCAAACTTTGTCACATGCGCCGAATACAACAAGTGTAGACTTTACTGTGAAAGTATTACTTATAAGCCCTTAACCAACAGTGCAGTTCAAGAAGAGTTAAGAAAATATTTACCAAGTAGACTAACATAAAAAGTAATAATAAAAAGTAACACAATAAGAATAACCGTAACGAGGCTTCATACAGGGAGGCACCGGTACCGAGTCAGTGTGGAGGCTATCTACAGGGAGCTCCAGTACCGAGTCAGTGTGCGGGGGTCCAGGCTAGTTGAGGTAATACGTAGGTGGGGGCAAAGTGACGTGTCATAGATAACAAACAAACAACAAGTAGAAGCAGTGTACAAAAGGGAGGGGGGGGGGTCAATGTATATTGTCCAGGTGGCTATTTTATTAATTATCCAGCAGTCTTGTGGTTTGGGGGTTGAAGCTGTTGAGGAGCCTTTTGGACCTAGACTTGGCGCTCTGGTACCGCTTGCCGTGTGATAGCAGAGAGAACTGGAGTATAGACTCAGACAGGGAGAGGTTGACTGGAGTCTGACAATTTTATGGGCTTTCCTCTGACACCGCCTAGCATATAGGTCCTGGATGGCAGGAAGCTTGGCCCCAGTGATGTACTGGGCCATTTGCACTACCCTCTGTAGTACCTTGCAGTCAGATGCTGAGCAGTTGCCATACCAGGCGGTGATGCAACCGGTCAGAATGCTCTCGATGGTGCAGCTGTAGAACCTTTTGAGGATCTGAGGACCCATGCCAAATCTTTTCAGTCTCCTGAGGGGGAATAGGGTTTGTCGTGCCCTCTTCATGGCTGTCTTGGTGTGCTTGGACCATGTTAGTTTGTTGGTGATGTGGACACCAAGGAACTTGAAGCTCTCAACCTGCTCCACTACAGCCCCGTTGATGAGAATTGGAGCATGCTCAGTTATCCTTTTCCTGTAGTCCAAAATCATCTCCTTTGCCTTGATCACGTTGAGGGAGTGGTGGTTGTCCTTGCACCACACCTTTCGGCTGTCTCATTATTGTCGGTGATCAGGCCTACCACTGTTGTGTCATCAGCAAACTTAATGATGGTGTTGGAGTCATGCCTGGCTGTGCAGTCATGAGAGAACAAGGAGTACAGGAGGGGACTGAGCACGCACCCCTGAGGGGCCCCCGTGTTGCGGATCAGTGTAGCGGATGTGTTGTTACTTACCCTCACCACTTGGGGGCTGCCCGTCAGGAAGTCCAGGATCCAGTTGCAGAGGGAGTAGTTTAGTCCCAGGGTCCTAAGCTTAGTGATGAGCTTTGAGGGCACTACGGTGTTAAACCTTGAGCTGTAGTCACTGAACAGCATTCTCACATAGGTGTTCCTTTTGTCCAGGTGGGAAAGGGCAGTGTGGAGTGCAATAGAGATTGCATCATCTGTGGATCTGTTGGTGCAGTATGCAACTTGGAGTGGGTCTAGGGTTTCTGGGATAATGGTGTTGATGTGATTCATGACCAGCCTTTCAAAGCATTTCATGGCTACAGATGAGTGCTACGGGTCGGTAATCATTTAGGCAGGTTACCTAAATGTTCTTGGGCACAGGGACTATGGTGGTCTGTTTGAAACATGTTGGTATTATAGACTCAGACAGGGAGAGGTTGAAAATGTCAGTGAAGACACTTGCCAGTTGGTCATTGCATGCTCGGAGTATACATCCTGGTAATCCGTCTGCCCAGCGGCCTTGTGAATGTTGACCTGTTAAAAGGTCTTACTCACATTGGCTGCGGAGAGCTGATGGAACAGCTGATGCTCTCATGCATGTTTCGGTGTTACTTGCCTCGAAGCGAGCATAGAAGTTATTTTGCTCGTCTGGTAGGCTCGTGTCACTGGCAAGCTCTAAGCTGTGCTTCCCTTTGCAGTCTCTAATAGTTTGCAAGCCCTGCCACATCCGATGAGCGTGGTGTAGTACGATTTGATCTTAGTCCTAGATTAACTCTTTGCCTGTTTAATGGTTTGTCACAGGGCATAGAAAGGTTTCTTAAAAACTTCCGGGTTCCGCGCATTGAAAGCGGCAGCTCTAACCTTTAGATCAGTGTGAATGTTGCCTGTAATCTATGGCTTCTGGTTGGGGTATGTACATACAGTCACTGTGGGGACGACATCCTCGATGCACGTATTGATAAAAACAGTGACTGACGTGGTGTACTCCTTAATGCTATCGGAAGAATCCCGGAACATATTTCAGTCTGTGCTAGCAAAACATTCCTGTAGTTTAGCATCTGCCTCATCTGACCACTTTTTTATAGACAGAGTCACTGGTGCTTCCTGCTTTAATTTTTGCTTGTAAGCAGGAATCAGGAGGATAGAGTTATGGTCAGATTTGTCAAATGGGGGATGAGGGAGAGCTATGTGCACCTCTGTGTGTGGAGTAAAGGTGGTTTAGAATTTTTTCCCTCTGGTTGCACATTTAACATGCTGATAGAAATTAGGTAAAACTGATTGAAGTTTCCCTACATTAAAGTCCCCGGCCACTGGGGGCGCAGCTTCTGGATGAGCGTTTTTCGAGTGCAGTTTTAGTGCCAGCCTCGGTCTGTGGTGGTATGTAGACAGCTACAAAAAAAAAACAGATGAAAACTCTCTTGGTAGATAGTGTGGTCTACAGCTTATCATGAGATACTCTACCTCAGATAAGCAAAACATTGAGACATCCTTAAATATTGTGCACCAGCTATTATTTACAAATATGCATAGGCCCCCGGCTCGTGTCTTACCAGAGGCTGCTGTTCTGTCCTGCCGATAGAGGTTATAACCCGCCATCTGTATATTCTTAATGTCGTCGTTCAGCCACTACTTGGTGAAACATAATATATTACAGTTTTTAATGTCCCATTGGTAGGATATACGTGCTTTCAGTTCGTCCAATTTATTTTCCAGAGATTGAACGTTAGCTAGCAGAACGGAAGGCAAAGGCAATTTAGCCACTCGTCGCCTGATCCTCACAAGGCATCCTGATCTCTTTCCGAGATCTTTCTGATCTCTTTCCATTTCCTTTTCCAGCGAATCACAGGGATCTGAGCCTGGTCGGGGGCCTGTAGTATATGCCTCGTGTCCGACTCATTGAAGAATAACTGCTTGTCCAATTTGAGGTGAGAAATCCCAGTTCTGATGTCCATAAGCTCTTTTTGGTCATAAGAGACGGTAGCAGCAACATTATGTACAAAATAAGTTCCGAACAACACGAATAAACAAACATAATAGCATGGTTGGTTAAGAGCCGACAAGACTCTCATGGTTGTTGCTGAGTATCATTAGCAACAATGGTTAGTGCAGGTAACAGACAAGGGTATAGCCTATTGTTGTACACTGTTCTCCCTATTATCATTCTATGTACAAACATTTTCCAACATTACCATGGGTTGAAGAACTGATTGTGGCAATTTTCTGAATGAATCAAATCAGCATTTTCTTTCTTTCGTAAAGGCTCTCCAAACCTGTTTTTTTTTATGATTCATAAATATTTTCCTAACCCTAAATAAAAGAAGGAAGTTCTAGTCTCTCCCTCTCAGAAATTATAATTAATGTAAACCTATGCCTTTGTGTTGTATAATGGAATTCCTTTTACAATGTTATTTTTGCTAGTCAACTATAACTCATAGCCTAATACTTTTTGCACATTGCTAATTACCTTATGACATGTATTAGTTAGACTTAGTTCATTTACAAAAAACATGGGTCTGATTATGGGTCCTGGTGAGGAATATATTGTTACAACCCTAAAAACAAACTATTACTTCCTTGATAAGATGTTGAGGGACATGCTGCCTTCACAAACATGACTGTGCAGGAATACATTTCTTATCTTAATCAAATATCAAGCAACTGTTTTTTTTAGCTGGCTTTCACCTCATGCATCTCTTTCTGGAACATCTGTATATAAAGTGCATTCGGAAAGTATTCAAACCCCTTGACTTTTTCCACATTCTGTTACGTTACAGCCTTATTCAAAAATGTATTTTTTAAACCATCCGCATGAATCTAGACACAATTCCCCATAGTGACGACGCAAAAACATGTTTTTAGAATTATCTGCAAAAGTGTGTATATATATATATATAAATCAGGTGCATCCTGTTTCCATTGATAATCCTTGAGATTTCTACAACTTGATTTGAGTCCACCTGTGGTAAATTCAATTGATTGAACATGATTTGGAAAGGCACACACCTGTCTATATAAAGGTCCCACAGTTGACAGTGCATGTCAGAGCAAAAACCAAGCCATGAGGTCGAAGGAATTGTCCGTAGAGCTCCGAGACAGGATTGTGTCAAGGCACAGATCTTGGGAAGGGTACCAAAAAATATCTGTCGCATAGAAGGTCCCCAAGAACACAGTGGCCTCCATCATTCTTAAATGGAAGAAGATTGGAACCACCTCGACTCTTCCTCGAGCAGGCTGCGAAACCAAACTGAGCAATCGGGGGAGAAGGGCCTTGGTCAGGGAGGTTTAACCTACAGTGTTAAAAATATAAATACATGTAATTCCCTAACACTTAGTAAGTGTAACAGCATCAGCACTAACAAAGTGGTCATTTATGTCAGATTTTGAAACACCCATGGTGTTGGGGACCCAACACTTTTGCTGTGTACTGGGCCGAACTGAGCCAAGCTGTACTGAGATGGCCTGGTTACATTGTTGGAACCAGTTTGGTTCGGGTCAGGATGATAAAGGTGACTTAAAACAAGCAGAAATGAGAGTATAACTTCATCATTTTATACATTTATTTTTAATTAATACATGAGGTAGACAGGGCTTCAACCAAAATGAGATGTGGCAAATATCACAAGAAGACTGGAGATAGAAAATGATTAGCTTTTAATTGTAATTGAGAGTCACACCTATTGTTCTCTCATATTATTCTGACACTTGTTTATTGTTCATCAACATTTCAGTGTCACATCATTTAGCAGGAGAGCTCATTTTCACCAGGAGTCCCTGTAGTCCGTAGTTATATGGCACCAGAAATTAATCTGTAAAAAATACCCTGTATTTCTTAACATCCATTAACACGTACAAAGGTAATAATAACATCAACAAGTGTTCTTAGTCTGTGAGAGGGACACCATGTGGCGGTGTGTGTTGGTTTAACAGTTAAAACTTCTGATACAGCAATAACATTCTGACTGAACCCACAGTGCGATTTCCCTTTATCTGATTGAATTAAGACATTCATTTATTGAAGCCCCAAAAATGATCATGCTCAATAAAACATTTTTATAGATTGAAGCATGTTTACTAGCGCATGCCTCCAGAATCATTGGGTCATGTTCATCAGGGCACTCAATGGAAAACATTTGAAAAAGCTGCACAAAGGACAACAAAAATAAACCTTACTGGAAAATTCCAGATAGGTCCTCAGTTTTCTTCCAATTAGTGCCTAATGAACTGAACCCTGGTCTAGGCCCTTGGCTTATCTAAATGGCCACGCTGTTCTCCACCACAGCAGGGTCCAGGTAGGTGTATGGCACTGGTAGTCCAGAGTTCCTGGCCTTGACGGTCTCGCTGAAGACCTTCAGCTCCGTCTGGAATTTCTGAATCATCCTGCAGGGTGGTATCTCATTGAAGTGCTCCTCTGGGTACTTGCCAAGGGTCACCTGCATATGGAGAATAATTTGAGTTAGCAAAATATTACTGTATCATCATTAACATTAAAAAGCACACGTTGTCATGATGTTGCTCCTCTTTGGGTACAGCGAGTACCCCTCCCTCTGCACCAGGTCCGAACAACATTTATGTTCTGGAGAAGGTATAAAAGATCGGCATAGAATCCAGCTACGAACTGGTCCTTTTGGTACAATTTTGTGAAACTCATTGGAGACAATACGGCCATATTACCATAAAGCTGTTTATATAATAACCTCAGATATTAGGTTTACATCTAATTGTTGTATAAGATGAATGAGTGAGGATGATACTGTTTGTAAAATTGTGTAATGTGATTTTGGACTGTTTAATGAATGAAACTCCAATTCCCTTTTGAGTTTAACTAAATCAGAGGACCGCCCATGAGCACAGTTAGGACCTGGCATCACGAGACAGCCTTTTTCTGCTCTCCCGAATAAAAGCCCAACCTTGAGAATTTCTCAACAGACCATGTTTCTCTCAATTACGAGAGGACAAAGGTTGCAGACCAGCTTACCTCGATAACGAGAGGGCCAAGGTTTGAGACCAGACTGTTGAATCTTTTAACCATCCCACGTGGTTAAACGCTTAGACTATCGATACCGACAAAATAAGAACAAGTCTTTGATATTAATTACTAGTCTGCGGCTAGGAATTCGGTGTCATTGAACGCGAAGACCGACAACCGCCGAAACATCTAACCATAACCACATGAATGAATGTCACTCTGAACTATCCATTCTAACCTTGACAGAGAGGGCGGACAGACTCTCCAACAGAAACAAATTTTTCAACAGAGACCCCGATGACACACTGAGTGTAAATATATATATTGATTGCAATTGTTCCTGAATGAGTGAGCGTTCATGTGCAAAGGATTAGTATTTCAATTGTTATAATTACCAACTGTGTGTTGTGTTATCTCAGTTGACCCCCACTTTCCTTTTGTACACCAAGCCGCGATGCCGGTTTATCCCACTAGGGAAACTCCGTTATCATATCCTTGTAACTATTTACTGTTTGTTTATGCATTTCTGTGAATTACTTGGTAAGTAAATAAATGCTTTAAAACAATTGAGGTATGGATGACTCATAGTGAAGACTGGGTTTGTGCAGACCAACAATATACGACGTTTGGAATGAGACTAATGTGAGGTAAAGTAAATAGTTAATTAATTAAGAAGACTAATTGATCACATATTAAAATATCTGAAAAGTTGAATTAGGAAAGTTATAACTTTGTAATCTGAATATTTTCCTTGGTGCCCAGACTTCATAGTTAATTACAGTTACATGATTAATCAGTTTACTCGCGTAATAATAATTACAGAGAGTTATTTGATAAATAAGTCTTCAGTCTAATGATGCCATAGATACGACAACGTAAATAGGATATTTTGTAGCTAAATATAGTATTTTGGGCCTAGATGATATTGATAATAGTTCATGAAAGATGGCAGACTCACAAAATCAGTGGATTGCTTGCTAAGGAGCCACATAGTGGACATGCCCTGTGCTGTTGTGCCGACATCTGGGAAGGTCTCCAGCATGGTGCTCTCAGTAGACTGCCCCTTAGTGGTGGGAGGTGGCTGTTTCAGGGAGATGGGGGTGTTGGGCATCCAGCCACCATAGTCATACTGTAACATGAAGAAGAATGACAGATTATTACTGACATCCAATATGGTGCTATTCTAAAATGATGATATGATAGTGGCAAGGAATTACAGAAAAAACCTTGCAACATTTTTACAAATATGTCTCTTCCTAAATGGTAGAGGAGGCAGAAAATGTCAGTAGTGCTTAGATTTAGATTTATAACACACTTGAAAAGAAGTATGGACTACGCTACACCCACCTGTCCAGAGTTGACAGCAGAATGCTGGCCTGAGCAGGTGAAGATCACCACGGTGACGAACTTGACGACCTCTGGCACAGTAGAGAAAGACTGAGGGATTCCTGGACAGGAAGATAAGAACGGAGAGAGGTGTGTGATGAATGGAGTTATGCCAGTGGAGCTGGGTGGACTGTTACTATAGGACAGTCACGTCCATGGAAGTTGTGAGTTATGCCGAGGAAGTTATGGACCAAAAACAAGACATTTCACCATACGTCATTACAACACACCCCTGTATTACCCTGTACATCGTCACCTGTGCATTCTTGGGCCAGAAAGCCATGGTGAAAGATATCCTTGATCCAGTTCTGTACTTCCTGGTCTTCCCGGACCTCTGAGTCACTCTTGTAATAGAAACGAATCACTTCCTCTACAAACCTATACGGAAGGCGACAACGGAAGAACGAAGGAAGAAGATATCATATCTATGTAGAGCTATGCTTTCACTGTAGATTCTACCAGCGGATGATACTGTACTACCACCATGTAGGTCTGCTCTACTGCTCTGTCGTAGCCTACCTGTGGATGATGTCCCACAGCTTGAGTCCATCATCCCTGTAGTAGTTGTTGGGGACTGACTCCAGACCTCGTGCAGTGATGTCTTCCGGCATACAGAGGGAGCTGTAGGTCAATGAGGCCACAGATCTCCTCAGGATCTCATTCATCGCCTCTCCGCCCGAAGCAGCAAACTACAACGTTACTTAAAGTTACTTGATTACATAATTCTGTAACATTATAATGTACTTTAACTAAGCTGCAATATTACACTGGTTCTATGAGAGATAGTGAACCTACCAGCAAGTATGTTGACCAGGAGGGCCAAATGACAATACTTGGGGGTACTGTAGGTTCACTAAAAGAAATAGAACCGCATGTACGCTGACTCTGACACAACTTCCATGGATGTGTGATTCCTAATATGGACACCACACACTTCTATGGAAACAGTCCACTCAGTAGCCTACCTGAGTGAAAACTCCTTCATCAGCTATTAGAAATGACCGGGCCAAGAGGTTGATCTGGAGGGAGTAGCGGGTATGTGGAATCAGAAGCTAAAGCAGTAAACCAGGGTGGAGAAAAGGATGGATGGTCAACAATCTCAAGGGAGAAACTGGCATTAGTAATGACTGTCTGGAGGACCACATTAGAAAGAAATGTATTATACTTTCATGTGTCATTATCCTCTGTCATGGTCCAAACACACCAAGGCAGTCTGGAAGAGGGCACAACAATGCCTATTCCCCACAGGAGACCGAAGAGATTTGCCATGGGTCCTCAGATCATCAAAAAGTTCTACAGCTGCACGATCAACAGCATCCTGACCGGTTGCATCACCGCCTGGTATGGCAAATGTTCGGCATCCGACTGTAAGGCGCTACAGAGGGTAGTGTATATGGGCCAGTGCATCACTGGGGCTAAGCTTCCTGCCATCCAGGACCTCTATACTAGGCAGTGTCAGAGGAAGGCCCCAAAATTTGTCAAAGACTCGAGTCACCCAAGTCATAGACTCCTCTCTCTGCTATTCAGTGCATGTGATCCTTGGAGCACTATACTTTTCAACTGGACATGCTATGCTATATTATGTTATGCAATATTATATTATGCTATGCTATATTATGTTATGTTATGCTATGCTATATTCTGTTATGCTATGATATATTATCTTGTTGTATGCTATATGATGTTATGCTATTCAATGCTATGTTATGCTAAGCTATATTATATTATGTTATGCTATGCTATATTATGTTATGCTATGATATGTTATACTATACTATGTTATGCTAAATTATGCTATGCTATGCTATATTATGTTATGCAATGCTATGTTATGTTCAGTGGAGGCTGCTGAGGGGAGGACGGCTCATAGTAAAGGCTGGAATGGAGTGAATGGCATCAAACACATGGAAGCCATGTGTTTGATAACATTCCACTCCAGCCATTACCACGAACCCGTCCTCCCCAATTAGGGTGCTACCAACCTCCTGGGTTTATGCTATGTTATGCTATGCTGTACTGTGTTATGTACCTTGTAGAGGGGGTGCACCATGGGCACGTTGCGCAGCAGTGCTACAGCGAACACCTCAGCCAGGAGGTGAGTGCGCAGCAGGTGGACGTTGAGCTGGTGCTCTTGAAAGTCAGCGCTCCTCACAAAAATCTTGGCCAGGAGCCAGTCATACTCAGAGTCAGTAGGAAGGAAGATGGGGTTGTCTTTTGCAGGCTTCTGCTGCAGCTGTAGAGAGAGAGAGTGTTAGGTACCTCATAGATGGCTACCATCAACATTATCCCTGTTTAATGGAAAAATACAAATAATAACAATAGCGGATTCCTTTTCGGTGCTGCATAGCACCATTTTTGAAGGTTCTGTAAATAACCATGAACTTAAGGTTATAAGTGGAACGTTTATGGTGCTATAAAGAACCCTTTCCTAAAGTTATATAAATAACTATACAAAATGGTTCTACATAGCACCAAAAAGGGTTCTGCTATC
>NC_088231.1:17701176-17761157 GCF_036934945.1 Oncorhynchus masou masou | reverse complement strand
GATAGCAGAACCCTTTTTGGTGCTATGTAGAACCATTTTGTATAGTTATTTATATAACTTTAGGAAAGGGTTCTTTATAGCACCATAAACGTTCCACTTATAACCTTAAGTTCATGGTTATTTACAGAACCTTCAAAAATGGTGCTATGCAGCACCGAAAAGGAATCCGCTATTGTTATTATTTGTATTTTTCCATTAAACAGGGATAATGTTGATGGTAGCCATCTATGAGGTACCTAACACTCTCTCTCTCTACAGCTGCAGCAGAAGCCTGCAAAAGACAACCCCATCTTCCTTCCTACTGACTCTGAGTATGACTGGCTCCTGGCCAAGATTTTTGTGAGGAGCGCTGACTTTCAAGAGCACCAGCTCAACGTCCACCTGCTGCGCACTCACCTCCTGGCTGAGGTGTTCGCTGTAGCACTGCTGCGCAACGTGCCCATGGTGCACCCCCTCTACAAGGTACATAACACAGTACAGCATAGCATAACATAGCATAAACCCAGGAGGTTGGTAGCACCCTAATTGGGGAGGACGGGTTCGTGGTAATGGCTGGAGTGGAATGTTATCAAACACATGGCTTCCATGTGTTTGATGCCATTCACTCCATTCCAGCCTTTACTATGAGCCGTCCTCCCCTCAGCAGCCTCCACTGAACATAACATAGCATTGCAAAACATAATATAGCATAGCATAGCATAATTTAGCATAACATAGTATAGTATAACATATCATAGCATAACATAATATAGCATAGCATAACATAATATAATATAGCTTAGCATAACATAGCATTGAATAGCATAACATCATATAGCATACAACAAGATAATATATCATAGCATAACAGAATATAGCATAGCATAACATAACATAATATAGCATAATATAATATTGCATAACATAATATAGCATAGCATGTCCAGTTGAAAAGTATAGTGCTCCAAGGATCACATGCACTGAATAGCAGAGAGAGGAGTCTATGACTTGGGTGACTCGAGTCTTTGACAAATTTTGGGGCCTTCCTCTGACACTGCCTAGTATAGAGGTCCTGGATGGCAGGAAGCTTAGCCCCAGTGATGCACTGGCCCATATACACTACCCTCTGTAGCGCCTTACAGTCGGATGCCAAACATTTGCCATACCAGGCGGTGATGCAACCGGTCAGGATGCTGTTGATCGTGCAGCTGTAGAACTTTTTGATGATCTGAGGACCCATGGCAAATCTCTTCGGTCTCCTGTGGGGGAATAGGCATTGTTGTGCCCTCTTCCAGACTGCCTTGGTGTGTTTGGACCATGTCAGAGGATAATGACACATGAAAGTATAATACATTTCTTTCTAATGTGGTCCTCCAGACAGTCATTACTAATGCCAGTTTCTCCCTTGAGATTGTTGACCTTCCATCCTTTTCTCCACCCTGGTTTACTGCTTTAGCTTCTGGTTCCACATACCCGCTACTCCCTCCAGATCAACCTCCTGGCCCGGTCATTTCTAATAGCTGATGAAGGAGTTTTCACTCAGGTAGGCTACTGAGTGGACTGTTTCCATAGAAGTGTGTGGTGTCCATATTAGGAATCACACATCCATGGAAGTTGTGTCAGAGTCAGCGTACATGCGGTTCTATTTCTTTTAGTGAACCTACAGTACCCCCAAGTATTGTCATTTGGCCCTCCTGGTCAACATACTTGCTGGTAGGTTCACTATCTCTCATAGAACCAGTGTAATATTGCAGCTTAGTTAAAGTACATTATAATGTTACAGAATTATGTAATCAAGTAACTTTAAGTAACGTTGTAGTTTGCTGCTTCGGGCGGAGAGGCGATGAATGAGATCCTGAGGAGATCTGTGGCCTCATTGACCTACAGCTCCCTCTGTATGCCGGAAGACATCACTGCACGAGGTCTGAGTCAGTCCCCAACAACTACTACAGGGATGATGGACTCAAGCTGTGGGACATCATCCACAGGTAGGCTACGACAGAGCAGTAGAGCAGACCTACATGGTGGTAGTACAGTATCATCCGCTGGTAGAATCTACAGTGAAAGCATAGCTCTACATAGATATGATATCTTCTTCCTTCGTTCTTCCGTTGTCGCCTTCCGTATAGGTTTGTAGAGGAAGTGATTCGTTTCTATTACAAGAGTGACTCAGAGGTCGGGAAGACCAGGAAGTACAGAACTGGATCAAGGATATCTTTGACCATGGCTTTCTGGCCCAAGAATGCACAGGTGACGATGTACAGGGTAATACAGGGGTGTGTTGTAATGACGTATGGTGAAATGTCTTGTTTTTGGTCCATAACTTCCTCGGCATAACTCACAACTTCCATGGACGTGACTGTCCTATAGTAACAGTCCACCCAGCTCCACTGGCATAACTCCATTCATCACACACCTCTCTCCGTTCTTATCTTCCTGTCCAGGAATCCCTCAGTCTTTCTCTACTGTGCCAGAGGTCGTCAAGTTCGTCACCGTGGTGATCTTCACCTGCTCAGGCCAGCATTCTGCTGTCAACTCTGGACAGGTGGGTGTAGCGTAGTCCATACTTCTTTTCAAGTGTGTTATAAATCTAAATCTAAGCACTACTGACATTTTCTGCCTCCTCTACCATTTAGGAAGAGACATATTTGTAAAAATGTTGCAAGGTTTTTTCTGTAATTCCTTGCCACTATCATATCATCATTTTAGAATAGCACCATATTGGATGTCAGTAATAATCAGTCATTCTTCTTCATGTTACAGTATGACTATGGTGGCTGGATGCCCAACACCCCCATCTCCCTGAAACAGCCACCTCCTACCACTAAGGGGCAGTCTACTGAGAGCACCATGCTGGAGACCTTCCCAGATGTCGGCACAACAGCACAGGGCATGTCCACTATGTGGCTCCTTAGCAAGCAATCCACTGATTTTGTGAGTCTGCCATCTTTCATGAACTATTATCAATATCATCTAGGCCCAAAATACTATATTTAGCTACAAAATATCCTATTTACGTTGTCGTATCTATGGCATCATTAGACTGAAGACTTATTTATCAAATAACTCTCTGTAATTATTATTACGCGAGTAAACTGATTAATCATGTAACTGTAATTAACTATGAAGTCTGGGCACCAAGGAAAATATTCAGATTACAAAGTTATAACTTTCCTAATTCAACTTTTCAGATATTTTAATATGTGATCAATTAGTCTTCTTAATTAATTAACTATTTACATTACCTCACATTAGTCTCATTCCAAACGTTGTATATTGTTGGTCTGCACAAACCCAGTCTTCACTATGAGTCATCCATACCTCAATTGTTTTAAAGCATTTATTTACTTACCAAGTAATTCACAGAAATGCATAAACAAACAGTAAATAGTTACAAGGATATGATAACGGAGTTTCCCTAGTGGTATAAACCGGCATCGCGTGTTGGTGTACAAAAGGAAAGTGGGGGTCAACTGAGATAACATAACACACAGTTGGTAATTATAACAATTGAAATACTAATCCTTTGCACATGAACGCTCACTCATTCAGGAACAATTGCAATCAATATATATATTTACACTCAGTGTGTCATCGGGGTCTCTGTTGAAAAATTTGTTTCTGTTGGAGAGTCTGTCCGCCTCTCTGTCAAGGTTAGAATGGATAGTTCAGAGTGACATTCATTCATGTGGTTATGGTTAGATGTTTCGGCGGTTGTCGGTCTTCGCGTTCAATGACACCGAATTCCTAGCCGCAGACTAGTAATTAATATCAAAGACTTGTTCTTATTTTGTCGGTATCGATAGTCTAAGCGTTTAACCACGTGGGATGGTTAAAAGATTCAACAGTCTGGTCTCAAACCTTGGCCCTCTCGTTATCGAGGTAAGCTGGTCTGCAACCTTTGTCCTCTCGTAATTGAGAGAAACATGGTCTGTTGAGAAATTCTCAAGGTTGGGCTTTTATTCGGGAGAGCAGAAAAAGGCTGTCTCGTGATGCCAGGTCCTAACTGTGCTCATGGGCGGTCCTCTGATTTAGTTAAACTCAAAGGGAATTGGAGTTTCATTCATTAAACAGTCCAAAATCACATTACACAATTTTACAAACAGTATCATCCTCACTCATTCATCTTATACAACAATTAGATGTAAACCTAATATCTGAGGTTATTATATAAACAGCTTTATGGTAATATGGCCGTATTGTCTCCAATGAGTTTCACAAAATTGTACCAAAAGGACCAGTTAAGTAGCTGGATTCTATGCCGATCTTTTATACCTTCTCCAGAACATAAATGTTGTTCGGACCTGGTGCAGAGGGAGGGGTACTCGCTGTACCCAAAGAGGAGCAACATCATGACAACGTGTGGTTTTTAATGTTAATGATGATACAGTAATATTTTGCTAACTCAAATTATTCTCCATATGCAGGTGACCCTTGGCAAGTACCCAGAGGAGCACTTCAATGAGATACCACCTTGCAGGATGATTCAGAAATTCCAGACGGAGCTGAAGGTCTTCAGCGAGACCGTCAAGGCCAGGAACTCTGGACTACCAGTGCCATACACCTACCTGGACCCTGCTGTGGTGGAGAACAGCGTGGCCATTTAGATAAGCCAAGGGCCTAGACCAGGGTTCAGTTCATTAGGCACTAATTGGAAGAAAACTGAGGACCTATCTGGAATTTTCCAGTAAGGTTTATTTTTGTTGTCCTTTGTGCAGCTTTTTCAAATGTTTTCCATTGAGTGCCCTGATGAACATGACCCAATGATTCTGGAGGCATGCGCTAGTAAACATGCTTCAATCTATAAAAATGTTTTATTGAGCATGATCATTTTGGGGCTTCAATAAATGAATGTCTTAATTCAATCAGATAAAGGGAAATCGCACTGTGGGTTCAGTCAGAATGTTATTGCTGTATCAGAAGTTTTAACTGTTAAACCAACACACACCGCCACATGGTGTCCCTCTCACAGACTAAGAACACTTGTTGATGTTATTATTACCTTTGTACGTGTTAATGGATGTTAAGAAATACAGGGTATTTTTTACAGATTAATTTCTGGTGCCATATAACTACGGACTACAGGGACTCCTGGTGAAAATGAGCTCTCCTGCTAAATGATGTGACACTGAAATGTTGATGAACAATAAACAAGTGTCAGAATAATACGAGAGAACAATAGGTGTGACTCTCAATTACCAATTAAAAGCTAATCATTTTCTATCTCCAGTCTTCTTGTGATATTTGCCACATCTCATTTTGGTTGAAGCCCTGTCTACCTCATGTATTAATTAAAAATAAATGTATAAAATGATGAAGTTATACTCTCATTTCCTGCTTGTTTTAAGTCACCTTTATCATCCTGACCCGAACCAAACTGGTTCCAACAATGTAACCAGGCCATCTCAGTACAGCTTGGCTCAGTTCGGCCCAGTACACAGCAAAAGTGTTGGGTCCCCAACACCATGGGTGTTTCAAAATCTGACATAAATGACCACTTTGTTAGTGCTGATGCTGTTACACTTACTAAGTGTTAGGGAATTACATGTATTTATATTTTTAACACTGTAGGTTAAACCTCCCCTGACCAAAGCCCTTCTCCCCGATTGCTCAGTTTGGTTTCGCAGCCTGCTCGAGGAAGAGTCGAGGTGGTTCCAATCTTCTTCCATTTAAGAATGATGGAGGCCACTGTGTTCTTGGGGACCTTCTATGCGACAGATATTTTTTGGTACCCTTCCCAAGATCTGTGCCTTGACACAATCCTGTCTCGGAGCTCTACGGACAATTCCTTCGACCTCATGGCTTGGTTTTTGCTCTGACATGCACTGTCAACTGTGGGACCTTTATATAGACAGGTGTGTGCCTTTCCAAATCATGTTCAATCAATTGAATTTACCACAGGTGGACTCAAATCAAGTTGTAGAAATCTCAAGGATTATCAATGGAAACAGGATGCACCTGATTTATATATATATATATATATATACACACTTTTGCAGATAATTCTAAAAACATGTTTTTGCGTCGTCACTATGGGGAATTGTGTCTAGATTCATGCGGATGGTTTAAAAAATACATTTTTGAATAAGGCTGTAACGTAACAGAATGTGGAAAAAGTCAAGGGGTTTGAATACTTTCCGAATGCACTTTATATACAGATGTTCCAGAAAGAGATGCATGAGGTGAAAGCCAGCTAAAAAAAACAGTTGCTTGATATTTGATTAAGATAAGAAATGTATTCCTGCACAGTCATGTTTGTGAAGGCAGCATGTCCCTCAACATCTTATCAAGGAAGTAATAGTTTGTTTTTAGGGTTGTAACAATATATTCCTCACCAGGACCCATAATCAGACCCATGTTTTTTGTAAATGAACTAAGTCTAACTAATACATGTCATAAGGTAATTAGCAATGTGCAAAAGTATTAGGCTATGAGTTATAGTTGACTAGCAAAAATAACATTGTAAAAGGAATTCCATTATACAACACAAAGGCATAGGTTTACATTAATTATAATTTCTTAGAGGGAGAGACTAGAACTTCCTTCTTTTATTTAGGGTTAGGAAAATATTTATGAATCATCAAAAAACAGGTTTGGAGAGCCTTTACGAAAGAAAGAAAATGCTGATTTGATTCATTCAGAAAATTGCCACAATCAGTTCTTCAACCCATGGTAATGTTGGAAAATGTTTGTACATAGAATGATAATAGGGAGAACAGTGTACAACAATAGGCTATACCCTTGTCTGTTACCTGCACTAACCATTGTTGCTAATGATACTCAGCAACAACCATGAGAGTCTTGTCGGCTCTTAACCAACCATGCTATTATGTTTGTTTATTCGTGTTGTTCGGAACTTATTTTGTACATAATGTTGCTGCTACCGTCTCTTATGACCGAAAAGAGCTTATGGACATCAGAACTGGGATTTCTCACCTCAAATTGGACAAGCAGTTATTCTTCAATGAGTCGGACACGAGGCATATACTACAGGCCCCCGACCAGGCTCAGATCCCTGTGATTCGCTGGAAAAGGAAATGGAAAGAGATCAGAAAGATCTCGGAAAGAGATCAGGATGCCTTGTGAGGATCAGGCGACGAGTGGCTAAATTGCCTTTGCCTTCCGTTCTGCTAGCTAACGTTCAATCTCTGGAAAATAAATTGGACGAACTGAAAGCACGTATATCCTACCAATGGGACATTAAAAACTGTAATATATTATGTTTCACCAAGTAGTGGCTGAACGACGACATTAAGAATATACAGATGGCGGGTTATAACCTCTATCGGCAGGACAGAACAGCAGCCTCTGGTAAGACACGAGCCGGGGGCCTATGCATATTTGTAAATAATAGCTGGTGCACAATATTTAAGGATGTCTCAATGTTTTGCTTCTGAGGTAGAGTATCTCATGATAAGCTGTAGACCACACTATCTACCAAGAGAGTTTTCATCTGTTTTTTTTGTAGCTGTCTACATACCACCACAGACCGAGGCTGGCACTAAAACTGCACTCGAAAAACGCTCATCCAGAAGCTGCGCCCCCAGTGGCCGGGGACTTTAATGTAGGGAAACTTCAATCAGTTTTACCTAATTTCTATCAGCATGTTAAATGTGCAACCAGAGGGAAAAAATTCTAAACCACCTTTACTCCACATGCATTTCTGTGAATTACTTGGTAAGTAAACATAGCTCTCCCTCATCCCCCATTTGACAAATCTGACCATAACTCTATCCTCCTGATTCCTGCTTACAAGCGAAAATTAAAGCAGGAAGCACCAGTGACTCTGTCTATAAAAAAGTGGTCAGATGAGGAAGATGCTAAACTACAGGAATGTTTTGCTAGCACAGACTGAAATATGTTCCGGGATTCTTCCGATAGCATTAAGGAGTACACCACGTCAGTCACTGTTTTTATCAATACGTGCATCGAGGATGTCGTCCCCACAGTGACTGTATGTACATACCCCAACCAGAAGCCATAGATTACAGGCAACATTCACACTGATCTAAAGGTTAGAGCTGCCGCTTTCAATGCGCGGAACCCGGAAGTTTTTAAGAAACCTTTCTATGCCCTGTGACAAACCATTAAACAGGCAAAGAGTCAATCTAGGACTAAGATCAAATCGTACTACACCTGTTCCAACGCTCATCGGATGTGGCAGGGCTTGCAAACTATTAGAGACTGCAAAGGGAAGCACAGCTTAGAGCTTGCCAGTGACATGAGCCTACCAGACGAGCAAAATAACTTCTATGCTCGCTTCGAGGCAAGTAACACCGAAACATGCATGAGAGCATCAGCTGTTCCATCAGCTCTCCGCAGCCAATGTGAGTAAGACCTTTTAACAGGTCAACATTCAAAAGGCCGCTGGGCAGACGGATTACCAGGATGTATACTCCGAGCATGCAATGACCAACTGGCAAGTGTCTTCACTGACATTTTCAACCTCTCCCTGTCTGAGTCTATAATACCAACATGTTTCAAACAGACCACCATAGTCCCTGTGCCCAAGAACATTTAGGTAACCTGCCTAAATGACTACCGACCCGTAGCACTCATCTGTAGCCATGAATTGCTTTGAAAGGCTGGTCATGAATCACATCAACACCATTATCCCAGAAACCCTAGACCCACTCCAAGTTGCATACTGCACCAACAGATCCACAGATGATGCAATCTCTATTGCACTCCACACTGCCCTTTCCCACCTGGACAAAAGGAACACCTATGTGAGAATGCTGTTCAGTGACTACAGCTCAAGGTTTAACACCGTAGTGCCCTCAAAGCTCATCACTAAGGTTAGGACCCTGGGACTAAACTACTCCCTCTACAACTGGATCCTGGACTTCCTGACGGGCAGCCCCCAAGTGGTGAGGGTAAGTAACAACACATCCGCTACACTGATCCGCAACACGGGGGCCCCTCAGGGGTGCGTGCTCAGTCCCCTCCTGTACTCCTTGTTCTCTCATGACTGCACAGCCAGGCATGACTCCAACACCATCATTAAGTTTGCTGATGACACAACAGTGGTAGGCCTGATCACCGACAATAATGAGACAGCCGAAAGGTGTGGTGCAAGGACAACCACCACTCCCTCAACGTGATCAAGGCAAAGGAGATGATTTTGGACTACAGGAAAAGGATAACTGAGCATGCTCCAATTCTCATCAACGGGGCTGTAGTGGAGCAGGTTGAGAGCTTCAAGTTCCTTGGTGTCCACATCACCAACAAACTAACATGGTCCAAGCACACCAAGACAGCCATGAAGAGGGCACGACAAACCCTATTCCCCCTCAGGAGACTGAAAAGATTTGGCATGGGTCCTCAGATCCTCAAAAGGTTCTACAGCTGCACCATCGAGAGCATTCTGACCGGTTGCATCACCGCCTGGTATGGCAACTGCTCAGCATCTGACTGCAAGGTACTACAGAGGGTAGTGCAAATGGCCCAGTACATCACTGGGGCCAAGCTTCCTGCCATCCAGGACCTATATGCTAGGCGGTGTCAGAGGAAAGCCCATAAAATTGTCAGACTCCAGTCAACCTCTCCCTGTCTGAGTCTATACTCCAGTTCTCTCTGCTATCACACGGCAAGCGGTACCAGAGCGCCAAGTCTAGGTCCAAAAGGCTCCTCAACAGCTTCAACCCCCAAACCACAAGACTGCTGGATAATTAATAAAATAGCCACCTGGACAATATACATTGACCCCCCCCTCCCTTTTGTACACTGCTTCTACTTGTTGTTTGTTTGTTATCTATGACACGTCACTTTGCCCCCACCTACGTATTACCTCAACTAGCCTGGACCCCCGCACACTGACTCGGTACTGGAGCTCCCTGTAGATAGCCTCCACACTGACTCGGTACCAGTGTCTCCCTGTATGAAGCCTCGTTACGGTTATTCTTATTGTACTTTTTATGTTAGTCTACTTGGTAAATATTTTCTTAACTCTTCTTGAACTGCACTGTTGGTTAAGGGCTTATAAGTAATACTTTCACAGTAAAGTCTACACTTGTTGTATTCGGCGCATGTGACAAAGTTTGATTTGAAATGCTTTTCTATTAAGAACAGTGTTTTGTGCCGCTGATAGTGGCTGTCCATGCACTTCATCATTCATAAATCACTATGGGCATCAATGGACCTGCCTCTCCAGACCAACCAAAGGCTCTGTCATTCACCGCCACTGAAAGCCTCTAAATGAGAATCTGAGCCATTCATTCAAAGAGACTAGGAAGTGGTCGATCGGGCGAAAACACTCTCCTCAAGAATGGTCCAATGGAGAGCATTAACCAAGACAACTGCACGTGGTTTGAATTTAAGGTTTTAGGGGATTAAATATTTTGGGGTTTCTGGTCTACAGAAAGCTGAACAAATACAATTTGCAGTGTATCGTGCAATCTCAAGATCTCTCAGGAGGATTGTCAAATGGGTTTTTGTTTTCCACAAGCAGCGCATATAAGATGGTGGAAGTGAAACACATTTTCTCCTCTGTTTTTCCTTGTAAACATCCTCTCATATGTTGCACACTGTTGGAAGGTGTCAGAATATCTCCCCTGAAGTATACAAGCACCTTGTCTGCCCTCCATACCATGAAGGATGCATAGGATAAAGAGAATTAACAAACTACTCCTCCGTGTAATGATTACTGTAGGCGCTAACTGTCAGTAGCTGAAAAGTCCAAAAGTGAGTTCCCTCACCAGTGTGGTGAAATCCTGCTGTGTGCCACTGGCATGATAAGCTGCATTCCCCTCAAGTCTTCTCATTATTAAGTAAATAGGTCTGGGCATGTCCTCAGTAAACACAGGACTGACTGCTCAGGTACCAAAAAAGTTATGACCTCTTAACCCCAATGCTGACCTTCCTGACCTGCATGTCATACTTTCCCATTTCCAACAGAAAACAAAAACAAATCTTGTCATGCGCCTCTGAATGAAAAAAGCGTCCCACTATCGAGGCAGTTCTTTGACAGTCGTAGACCGCATGACCTGAGACTTCTGGTAGTCTCTATTTGACAGTTGCACAAGAAAGGTGAAGCCATGTGTGTTCAACTCAGTCTAAACAATCTCCTCTTCCCCATCTCTCTCTCATCATTCCCCGTTGTGTGCACAAATTTAACAGGCCAGCCATGGTATATTCCTATTATGGAATCTCTGGAAAAGGGCCCAGACATTCTCAGATCCTGGATCTCCATCTGTAGGAGCCACTCACTCTGCCCCCCTCCTCCAATCTCACTGGGTTCTGTTGAAGCTACGCTGCTGAGATGGAGCCACTCACTCTGCCCCCCTCCTCCAATCTCACTGTGTTCTGGTGAAGCTACGCTGCTGAGATGGAGCCACTCACTCTGGACCCTCCTCCAATCTCACTGTGTTCTGGTGAAGCTACACTGCTGAGATGGAGCCACTCACTCTGCCCCCTCTTCCAATCTCACTGAGATGGCTTTCAGTCTCCACTGGATACAATGAGATTGTATTGTCAGACCAGGTTGCCTCTATTTGCATTGACAAGCCATTTTAATAACAGAACACAATAGTGGCATTGAATAAAACATTCTCTTTAGTCTGAAACAATAGGGAGGTCTCACACTGTCCAAGTATTTTCTTAAGAGTGGGACTGATTTGCAAAGGGCCCGTTGTTATGAGGGCGCAGCTTCCCTCTAAGAAAACAAACTAGAGCTGCAGTCCAAACAAGGCCAGCGGTGAGGGAGCAGAGCAATACCAGGCAGCTAGGGTTAAGTGTCGGCTCTGACCTGGCTGGCCCAGTCCCTGCATAGCCCTCAGTCAGCCTCTCCAGGACAAACAACCAGCACTTACACAGAGATAACCAGGGCAGAGATGGTGCCACGATCACTGAGGAGGGAGCTCTATTGGGTTTCCTTTCTAACACAATGTAATGAGTTCTGGACTGGCTGGACCAACGCTGGTAAAGGTGCAGTGCTCTCCTGTTGGTCTGGCCTGAGTATAGCTCCAAACAGAAATCCCAAAAATGCGTGCTCCCTCATGGTTTTCCCCATCATTATATCACTGTAAACTCCTGGATGTCAGAGATTGGGGATAAAAGCCTACCTTTCCTGATGAGCACACCTTGGAAAAATTACAATTACTTGTTAGTTTTCAAGAAACAAGCCTGAAACCCTGTATAAAGACTGTTATCGAGTGGAAGCCATAGGAACTTTTGGGAGCTATTTTTTTGTATAGCCCATAGGCTTGTATCGATTCGGATGGATTTTCCTCGGGTTTTCGCCTGCCATATCAGTTTTGTTATACTCACAGACATTATTTGAACAGTTTTAGAAACTTCAGTTTTAGAAACTTGTTTTCTATCCAATTATATGCATATCCTAGCTTCTAGGCCTGAGTAACAGGCAGTTTACTTTGGGCACGTCAGTCAGGCATAAATTCAGGATACCTCCACCTAGCCTTATTAAGAAGTTTTTAAGAAAGGGTCTAAACCATCTGAACCATTTTTGGGGTCAAGTTTCAGGAGCTCCTTTAGCACTTCGGACTCAGTGACTACCTGCAGGGAGAAACTTTGTTGCGGGGCAGGGGAAAAAGAGGGAGAAGCATAGTTGCATTAGAAGGAGTTGGAGATGAGGAAATGTTGGATGGGCAAGGAGGCATGGCTGAGTCAAATAGGAATCCGGACTTAATGAAGTGGTTATTAAAGAGCTCAGCCATGTGCTTCTTGTCAGTAACAACCACTTCATAAACATTAAGGGACATGGGCAGCTGTGAGGAGGAGGTTTTATTCTCCAGGTCTTTAACTGTTTTCCAGAAGTTCTTGGGGTTAGACCCACAGAGAGAGAACTGCTCCTTATAGTAACTAAATTTGGCCTTTCTGGATAGCCTGAATGCTCTTATTTCTCATTTGCCTGAATGATAGCCAGTTAGCCTGAGTATGAGTGTGCCGAGCCTTTCGCCAAATGCAATTCTTGAGGTGGAGTAACTCTGTAAGATCAAGGTCGAACTAGGGGCTGTACCTGTTATCAAGCGTCTTCGACAGGGGGTCAAGCTGATTCTATACCATTTTAGAGGCCAGTTCATGAAGGAAGGCTTGCTCATTAAAGTTTTTTAGCAAGCGTCCATGACAAATCAGGACAGGTCATTTCACTGATCAGCCATTACGAACACAGGCTGTAAAACAGTTATTACTAAGGTCATTACAGGAAACACCAGACTGATACCTATCAGGATTATTTGTGAGGATAACATAGAGGAGAGTAGCCTTTTCTGGGTGTTTGGAGTCATACCTTGTGGGATTGGTAATAATCAGAAAAATATTTAGGGAGTCCCATTGCTTTAGGACTTTAGGTCAGGTGGTTTAAGCATGTCCCAGTTTAGGTCACCTAGCAGGACACATTCAGACCTAGCGTAAGGGGCCAGGAGGGAGCTTAGGGCAGGTAGGGTACATGCCGGCTGCTGATGGAGGACGATAGCACCCAGCAACAGTCAACAAAGAGCTATTTGAAAGTTTAATGCTTAAAACCATCAAATCAAATTGTTTGGGGACAGACTTGGTGGAGACAACAGAGCACTGAAGGTGATCCTTGGTAAAGATTGCCACTCCCCCAACTTTGGAAGGTCTGTCTTGCCGAAAAAGGTTATAACCAGAAATGTTAACATCCGTATTCAAAATACTCTTCCTTAACCACGTCTCAGTAATGACCAACACATCTGGATTGGAGCTGTGAACCCACACTTTCAATTGATCCATTTTAGGTAATAAGATTCTAGTGTTAATGTGCAGAAAACCCAGGCTTTTACAAGAGCAGAAATCAATGAAGCAGATATGAGAGCAGAAGTCAGAATTGGGGCTAGCAACAGTAGATGGGCCAGGGTGTACATGCACATTTCCAGATATCATCAACAGTAATACAATCAAGCCACGGCAGAGGACAGGGAGAGATCATAGGCCAGAGAGAGCTCTGCAGTGCTGATTTATGACATCTGAATGTGCATCAGACGGCAACAAGATCATATTGTACAGCAATTTCATTAGGTAACATGAATACAAAGCCGGCGGGAGGTGGTTAGAATAGGATGGGAGGCCAAAAGACCTTGTAACCAATAGAGTCAGAGTCCCGAGTGTGGGAACAAACAGTCTGTCCCACGGTTGGGTAAAGAAAGTTCATAGTCAACAAAGCATGCAGGAAAATAGTAAAATGCACAAGAATTGTTTCTAATATATAACGATTTGGGGCTAGCCATTGTACATTCAGTCACTCGCCCCTACAGTGCCTGTGTGCTGGAGGTTAGCGAAAGCTCGGGAGAGAGGAAAGGGGAGAGGGGGTACCTGTACCAGACAGGGGGAGACAACCAGGGCAGATGGTAAACATATCGCCAGGTGGAATCCAAGCAGCAGTGCAGCAGGCAATGGGATTAGGTGTCACACCCACTTGGGAGAAGCTTTATTTCTGGAGGCAGATTTCTTGTAGAAAATGCCAGTCTCTAGTTGCCATAGTGTGATGAGATTTGGGGTTTAATTTCATGAAATCATCTTCGAGTGAAAGGGTTTCAGCTATGTGAGCTTGAAAAAGTGCCTGTCTGCCGTCCTGTACCTGCCTGTCTCTGACCTGATTATGAACCTCCTAAACCTCTATAGGGTTTAGAAGCCAGGGATGTTTATCCATGGCGCACTTGATCTGATACTACGCACCAAGGTAAGGAAAGCTTGATACTTGGTCAATTGAATTCTGCTGCACTCTGTGTGGATTTTATTGTGATAGTTCCTTATGAACAGGACCCAGGAGGCTGCTGGACAGTCCTTTTTTCAGTTCAACCTTGGATGTACAATAATTACATTGTAATTTCTGTTGACATTTTAAACATGTTGTATGGTAGATACATGAAGCAACATTTTCATCTTGTAAAAGACTACCAATAGTTGGGCTGTTCCAACAAATGAAATGAATAATAATGCACCTAATTTTAACTTTCTAAAGAGTTGATGTTCAACTTAATCAACACATTTAAATATACGCAGAGGGAAATGTCAAAATGCAGAACTTTGTTGGTTTAAGTGGGTTAAGATCTTCCTAGAAGTCAGAGGGTAAATATATGCAGAGGGAAATGTCAAAATGCAGAACTTTGTTGGTTTAAGTGGGTTAAGATCTTCCTAGAAGTCAGAGGGTAAATATACGCAGAGGGAAATGTCAAAATGCAGAACTTTGTTGGTTTAAGTGGGTTAAGATCTTCCTAGAAGTCAGAGGGTAAATATACGCAGAGGGAAATGTCAAAATGCAGAACTTTGGCCCTTTAGAAAGTCTTTACTCGTTTTAAAATGGGGTCTATAATTAAAGGGCACTTCATTAAATATAACAGGCTTTAAAAATGCAATATTGGTGCACAATTTCTACTTAAGATATCAAAGGGACTTTTTGTGGAACGACCCATTTATTGTGGCAAACATTTAGTTGCAGTTGATCATCTTGAGTTGGCTCAAATTGTAACGCAGTGTGTCTAATATGTTGTCTTGCTGTGTGTAGAATTATTTGTCTTGTAGAATCATCATGGTGAAGTACACGGTCAAAGTGTTTACTGGAGAAAATGATCAACAATTCTGGTCTTTTGTATATAAAGTAAGCTGATATTCATTGAGACCTGCCCAGAGGCCAAAGAGGAGAGAAAGAAGGAGCTGCAGAGTCGCTGTGAGGTGTACCTGTGAGCTTTGTGGAAACATTATTCATTTGTAGAAATACAGTAACAATTTCAAACAACATCTAAATAAAAACATAACTCTCACACACAGATAAATTGATGTGCGATTGTAATAAAAATGCCAGGTGGACTAGTGGATCCCTTAGCTGACTAGTTGAAAAATCTGTTGATATGCACTTGAGCAAGGCACTTAACCCTAATTTCTCTGGATAAGTGTGTCTGCTTAACGACATCATTTTTATATAAGCCCCCTCTCTTGAATGGTTTAGGCCTGGATTCAAATACCATTGTAAATCTTTTAAATACTTAGAGCATTTAGTTTAGTCTGCCTGGAGTAGCAGGTGGGAGGGGTTTGCACTTAAAAAAATAATCAACCCAGGTCTGGTATGATAGTGTGTTGTGAATGACAGGTTGTGTATCCCATCTTGATTTACCATGTCTATTCAGCTGGAGTATATATGCCGAGGGTCTACCTGAAATAATGAAAGTTGACAGCGCTTCTGATCTCCCTGCTGAGGTCCGCTTCTCTTTCACCAAGGACTTGGAGTTCAAGTTCACAGCAGCCAAAGCGTACGTTAGAACACTGGTTCTCAAATGTTGTTTTGCTTACAGGACCCCAATCACATTTAGCTCTGTGTGGAGTACACCTGAAGTACCACCTACGTGTGAATTTCACCTTTAGGCCTACTTTCTTATGGGTCTTCCCAAGTACGAGCCAAGACTGTCGTGGAAATTCTAATCAATGAGAAGAGACAAGGTCAATCGAGAATCAGGATATTACTTTATTCAAAACATGAATACAGGAGCAGGTCACACCACACACAAGAGAACAATGCGAGTGCTCTGCCGTAATGAGGCTGGTCAGTGACTCACCCGTAGGTGATTCGTTGAGAGCCCAGTGAGCAGAGGAATCATGGTTCTTATATCTGACACTACAAATCATAAGCCACCTTGGGTTCTCCTGTGGTTATCCCCCAACCTGGCTTAGTCCTCCAGATGCAAGGATGATTAGACACAATAAGGGTTTGGTTCCACTCCTCCAGGCTCTCTATCTTGGTTACACCCACCACATCTTGTCTATGGAATGCAGGCTGAAATCAGTTGTCAGCTCAAGCTATCTCTAGTGACCATACACCCAGACTAGCTGCAGGGAGCTAGAGTGGAGACCATAAAAACACTGCATTAGTAGAACAGAAATGTATTTTACTATTTGTTAAGTGTATAATTAAACTATTAATATAAAACAAATCTAGTAAATACATAATTTCTCTCACATACCTCCTCTCAAGAAACTCAGTTTCTTCTAGAAAAATGTAAGGGTACAAGAATTACATAATTATTGTTAAACATAACATTTAAACAAACAAAGTGCATATAAATTGCTGAGTTTGACCTGATCAAAACAGTCAATCTGGAACAGAAAATTAAACAAATATTTTTTTATCACAAGTTTCATTACTGCAAATAGGACAGTCGTCACACTGGCACCATGCACAATGGTAAGGGTCAGCATGATGGAAATAGCCATTTTCATCTGTATAGCACCAGCTGTAGAAACGGAAATTAGCATATTTCGTTTTGGTGGTTAATGAACATGACCCAGGACAAGCATCATGATCCCACTATTTACAAGGTAACACTATGTTCCATTAGCATAAACCTACTATAGTTCCTGATTATCATTAAATGTAATTTCAGTAATGGATTAGGATCAGATTCACTCTCAGGATCAGAGTTCACCCTCTCCATTCACCAGGGCATGGTGAAAACGATGTCAACATCTATAGTACACAACTTCTTTACACATGTCACAATCAGCATAATAATCAATCCATAATAAATTTGTGGCCAAAAGTTGAGGATGACACAAATATTAATTTCCGCAGTTTGCTGCTTCAGTGTCTTTAGATATTTTGTCAGATGTTACTATGGAATACTGAATTATAATTACATGAATTTCATAAGTGTCAAAGGCTTTTATTGACAATTACATGAAGTTGATGCAAAGAGTCAATATTTGCAGTGTTGACACTTCTTTGTCAAGACCTCTGCAATCCACCCTGGCATGCTGTCAATTAACTTCTGGGCCACATCCTGACTGATGGCAGCCCATTCTTGCATAATCAATGCTTGGAGTTTGTCAGAATTTGTGGGTTTTTGTTTTGTCTACCATCCACTTGAGGATTGACCACACGTTCTCAATAGGATTAAGGTCTGGTGAGTTTCCTGGCCATGGACCTAAAATATAAATGCTTTGTTCCCCGAGATACTTAGTTATCACTTTTGCCTTATGGCAAGGTGCTCCATCATGCTGGAAAAGGCATTGTTCGTCGCCAAACTGTTCCTGGATGGTTGGGAGAAGTTGCTCTCTGACAATGTTGGTACCATTCTTTATTCATGGCTGTGTTCTTAAGCAAAAATGTGAGTGAGCCCACTCCCTTGGCTGAGAAGCAACCCCACACATGAATGGTCTCAGGATGCTTTACTGTTGGCATGACACAGGACTGATGGTAGCGCTCACCTTGTCTTCTCCGGACAAGCTTTTTTCCGGATGCCCCAAGCAATCGGAAAGGGGATTCATCAGTGAAAATGACTTTACCCCAGTCTTCAGCAGTCCAATCCCTGTACTTTTTTGCAGAAAATCAGTCTCTCCCTGATGTTTTTCCTAGAGAGAAGTGGCTTTTTTGATGCCCTTCTTGACACCAGGCTATCCTCCAAAAGTCTTTGCCTCACTTTGTGTGCAGATGCACTCACATCTGCCTGCTGCCATTCCTGAGCAAGCTCTGTACTGGTGGTGCCCCGATCCCGCAGCTGAATCAACTTTAGGAGACGGTCCTGGCGCTTGCTGGACTTTCTAGGGCGCCCAGAAGCCTTCTTCACAACAATTGACCCGCTCTCCGTGAAGTTCTTGATTATCCGATAAATGGTTGATTTAGGTTTCAATCTCACTGGCAGCAATATCCTTGCCTGAGAAGAACTTTTTGTGCAAAGCAATGATGACGGCACATGTTTCCTTGCAGGTAACCATGTTTGACAGAGGAAGAACAATGATTCCAAGCACCACCCTCTTTTGAAGCTTTCAGGTTGTTATTCAAACTCAATCAGCATGACAGAGTGATCTCCAGCCTTGTCCTCGTCAACACTCACACCTGTGTTAACGAGAGAATCACTGACATGATGTCAGCCGGTCCTTTGTTGTCAGGGCTGAAATGCAGTGGAAATGTTTTTGGGGGATTCAGTTAATTTGCATGGCAAAGAGGGACTTTGCAATTAATTGCAATTCATCTGATCACTCTTCATAACATTCTGGAGTATATGCATATTGCCACCATACAAACTGAGGCAGCAGACTTTGTGAAAATGTATATTTGTGTCATTCTCAAAACTTTTGGCCACAACTGTACATTCATTGCTTCACTCATAGAATTTTTAACATAATACACTTGCTCAAATCATTTACTCATTTTTAAAAATCATTCAGTTTCCCTTAACATACTGTAGTGGTGTCACACCCTGAACTTAGAGAGCCTTTTAATGCCTCTATTTGGTTTGGTCATGGTGTGATTTGGGGTGGGCATTCTATGTTTTGTTTTTCTATGATTTTGCATTTCTATGTTTTGGCTGGGTATGGTACTCAATCAGGTACAGCTGTCTATCGTTGTCTCTGATTGGGAACCATACTTAGGTAGCCCTTTTCCCTCCTTTCTTTGTGGGAAGTTGTCTTTGTTTGTGGCGCTATAGCCCTTAAGTTTCACGGTCGTTTTGTATGGTTTATTGTTTTTGTCGGCGTCATCCGAAAGGAATATGTACGCTCACCACGCTGCTCTTTGGTCCTCTTCATTCAACGGCCGTGACAATTGGACTTCCATCAGTCCTGGAAAAAAGAATCCTACACAAAACATGTCAGATATTACAGTTTTCCATTTAGGGAAAAAGACACCTTCTAAAGTAAACAATCCCAGAGCCCCTTTCTGGTAATCTTATCATTTTAACCTGATGCATTAATGTTACAGGAATTAAAGTGCTCTATGTTTTAATACCCAATTAAAATTAAACACTCAGAGTTTATTCACGAGAGTACTGAATACGATACAGTTTACCACAGGTTATAAACTGAAAATGACGTAATTAGTTCCAGCACCAACCCGTGCCATCTCCGTTCCAGTACAAAGGCTGTATCTCAAGCCTTCAAGCCTTCCCACATCCGTCTCACTACCAATTTAATATAATTTACGAGCCAAGGTCTTCTCGTGTAGATAAGCATTCTAGCCAGTCTGAAGATATCGTTCATTCATTCCTACCCAGGAACAGACCGTCATTGTTCTAATCCTTGATTCATTCACACACATTATATTCAGTACTGGGATCAATAATTAAAACTCATACATATAGAGCAACATAATAGTATTCTGATTAGTACATATACAGTAACATAATAGTATTCTGATTAGTCAGTCCTGATTGTAATGTATACATAATTAGTCATCATTGATAAAAATTCCCTTAACAATTAATTTAGTCAATTTAAAACATGTTGTAACAAATCTAGGACCATCAAATAGTTGGTGCTGTCTCATCAGCGTAATAGTAAAAACTAACTGCAATCCACTTCAATTACTTGACCATGTTCCATGTAATGGAAACAGATTATTGTTTTAGAATACATTAACTGCTTGCTTAAATCACTGGTGTTACCTAAACTACAGAATTCAGTAATAATAATAAGAAATTATCTCTGTATTCAACTTAGTCATACCTCTCTACCAAATTTTACCCCCTTAGTCCCTTACAGCCCGCTTGATTTCAACTGCAGCTAATTTTATTTTTCCATCTCAAGACTCAATCATTACACCTTGTATTGAAACCTCAGCTTCTTCAAATGAATAAATATTGCATTATTAGAGCTATAGAAAAAACCCACTAAACATATTACCATTCACATTCTATCAACACTCATTAAGTTTACAACACTCCTTATCAACTTCTTATCATACTCAGATCATATCTAAAATTCTATTTCTAACAAGCCATTCAGCCATTTAGCAGAAATTGTATATATGTTATGTACATTGAACAAAAACATAAACATGTAGTGTTGGTTTCATGAGCTGAAAAAAAGATTCCAGAAATGTTCCTTATGCACGAAAAGCTTATTTCTCTCAGATTATGTGCACAAATGTGTTTAATCCATCCACCTGACAGGTGTGGCAGAACAAGAAGCTGATTAAACAGCATGATCCTTACACAGATGCACCTTGTGCTGGGGACAATAAAAGGCCACTCTAAAATGTGCCGTTTTGTCACAAAACAGTTGAGGGAGCGCGCAACTACCATGCTGACTGCAAGAATGTCCACCAGAGCGTTTGCCAGAGAAATGAATGTGAATTTCTCTACCATAAGTAGCCTTCAATGTCGTTTTAGAGAATTTGGCAGTATGTCCAACCGGCTTCACAACTGCAGACCAAGTGTAACCACGCCAGCCACTGCAGACCAAGTGTAACCACGCCAGCCAAGGAACTCCACATGGCAGACTGTGTTTGGTGTCGTGTGAGCGTGTAGGTGGGTGATGTCAACATTGTGCCCCATTGTGGGTTATGGTATGAGAAGCCATAAGCTACGGATAACGAACACAATTGCATTTTATCGATGCAGGAGTGTCTGATTTTGCAGGAGTGTCTGATTTTAGCAATGTTACGTAGATGGAAAAAATCTGTCCTTGAAACAGTCTTGATATGTTCGTCAAAAGAGAGATCAGGGTCCAGAGTAACATCAAGGTCCTTCACAGTTTTATTTGAGACGACTGTACAACCATCGAGATTAATTGTCAGATTCAACAGAAGATCTCTTTCTTTCTTGGGACCTAGAACAAGCATCTCTGTTTTGTCAAAGTTCAAAAGTAGAAAGTTTGCAGCCATCCACTTCTCTATGTCTGAAACACAGGCTTCCAGTGAGGGCAATTTTGGGCTTCACCATGTTTCATCGAAATGTACAGCTGTGTGTCATCCACATAGCAGTGAAAGTTAACATTATGTTTTCGAATGACATCCCCAAGAGGTAAAATATATAGTGAAAACAATTGTGGCCCCAAAACAGAACCTTGAGGAACACCGACATTTACAGTTGATTAGTCAGAGGACAAACCATCCACAGAGACAAACTGATATCTTTCTGACAGATAAGATCTAAACCAGGCCAGAACTTGTCCGTGTAGACCAATTTGGGTTTCCAATCTCCCCAAAAGAATGTGGTGATCGATGGTATCAAATGCAGCACTAAGATGCAGGAGCGCGCGAACAGATGCAGAGTCTCGGTCTGATGCCATTAAAAGGTAATTTACCACCTTCACAAGTGCAGTCTCAGTGCTATGATGGGGTCTAAAACCAGACTGAGGCATTTCGTATACATTGTTTGTCTTCAGGAAGGCAGTGAGTTGCTGCGAAACAGCTTTTTTTTTTGAGAGAGGAATGGGAGATTCGATATAGGCCGATAGTTTTTTATATTTTCTGGGACAAGGTTGGTCTTTTTCAAGAGAGGCTTTATTACTGCCACTTTTAGTGAGCTAAAAAAAGTGATTGAGTAGGCTGCATAGATTTCATGACTAGAAGCTCAAAAGACCAAAATGTGTTTTTTTGTTTTGTCAATTGAAATTTGCTATCGTAAATGTTAGCAACACCTCCGCCTTTGTGGGATGCACAGGGGAGATGATCACTAGTGTAACCAGGAGGTGAGGCCTCATTTAACACAGTAAATTCATCAGGCTTAAGCCATGTTTCAGTCAGGCCAATCACATCAAGATTATGATCAGTGATTAGTTCATTGACTGCCTTGAAAGTGAGGGATCGAACATTAAGTAGCCCTATTTTGAGACGTGATGTATCACAATCTCTTTCAATAATGGCAGGAATTCCAGCGAGATTGCTAAGGCTAACACCACCATGTTTAGTTTTGCCCAACTTAGGTCGAGGCACAGACATGGTCTCAATGGGGATAGCTGAGCTGACTACACTGACTGTGCTAGTGGCAGACTCCACTAAGCTGGCAGGCTGGCTAACAGCCTTGCTGCCTGGCCTGCACCCTATTTCATTGTGGAGCTAGGGGAGTTAGAGCCCTGTCTATGTTGGTAGATAAGATGAGAGCACCCCTCCAGCTAGGATGGAGTCCGTCACTCCTCAGCAGGCCAGGCTTGGTCCTGTTTGTGGGTGAGACCCAGAAAGAGGGCCAAGTATCTACAAATTCTATCTTTTGGGAGAGGCAGAAAACAGTTTTCAACCAGCGATTGAGTTGTGAGACTCTGCTGTAGAGCTCATCATTCCCCCTAACTGGGAGGGGGCCAGAGACAATTACTCGATGCCGACATCTTTCTAGCTGATTTACACGCTGAAGCTGACTGTTTCATCCTAACATCTTTGGTGCCGACGTGGATAACAATATCCCTATACTCTCTACACTCGCCAGTTTTAGCTTTAGCCAGCACCATCTTCAGATTAGCCTTAACGTCGGTAGCCCTGCCCTCTGGTAAACAGTGTGTGATCGCTGGATGATTCATTTTAAGTCTAATACTGCGGGTAATGGAGTTGCCAATGACTAGGGTTTTCAATTTATCAGAGCTAATGGTGGGAGGCTTCGGCGTCTCAGACCCCGTAACGGGAGGAGTAGAGACCATAGAAGGCTCCGCCTCTGACTCCGACTCGCTGCTTAATGGGGAGAACCGGTTGAAATTCTGTCAGCTGAATAAGCGACACCGGTTGAGTATTCCTACAGCATTTCCCTCCAGAAAACATGAGAAAGTTGTCCGGCTGCGGGGACTGTGCGAGGGGATTTATACTACTATCTGTACTTACTGGTGGCACAGACGCTGTTTCATCCTTGCCTAACGATTGATTCTGAAGCTGAGCTTGCAGCACAGCTATCCTCGCCGTAAGGTTGATCGTTCTCCTGTGTATTATGAGTACAGTGACTGCAATAAGAAGGCATCATGTTAATGTTACTACTTCGGCTGGTGAAGGTCCTGATGAGCCACGTCCAGGCAGTCAGATAAAGCGCCCGGAGCGAAAAAGTTAAATGAAGAAAAAAAAAGTTAAGTGAGGGAAAAACAAAAAATATAAACGTAATTAAAAAGTAAAAACCATAAAGTTGTCAGGTAGCAAAGTAAGGTTAGCAACAAAATGCACAGCAGCACGTAAACAATTCTGCAAGTAAGACATTAAGGTTAGTCAATCTGGAACATTTCAAGAACTTTGAACGCTTCTTCAGGTGCAGTTGCAAAACCCATTAAGCGCTATAATGAAACTGGCTCTCATGAGGACCACCACAGGAAGGAAGAACCAGAGTTACCTCTGCTGCAGAGGATATGTTCATTAGAGTTACCAGCCTCAGAAACTGCAGCCCACAAAAATGCTTCACAGAGTTCAAATAACAGACCTCTCAAAATCAACTGTTCAGAGGAGACTGTGTGAATCAGGCCTTCATGGTTGAATTGCTGAAAAGAGACCACTACTAAAGGACACCAATAAGAAGACTTGCTTGGGCCAAGAAACACAAGCAATGGATATTAGACCATTGGAAATCTGTCCTTTGGTACGATGAGTCCAAATTTGAGATTTTTGGTTCCAACTGTGGTTTCTTTGTGAGACGCAGAGTAGGTGAACGGATGCATTTGTTCCCACCATGAAGCATGGAGCAGGAGTTTTGATGATGTGGGGGTGCTTTGCTGGTTACACTGTCTGTGATTTATTTATAATTCAAGGCACACTTAACCAGCATGGCTCCAACAGCATTCTGCAGCAATACACCAACCCATCTGGTTTGTGTTTCGTGGGACTATCATTTGTTTTTCAACAGTACAATGACCCAACACACCGCCAGGCTGTGTAAGGGCTATTTGACAAAGAAAGAGAATGATGGAGTGCTGCATCAGATGACCTGGCCTCCACAATCACCTACCTCACCAGAATTGAGAAGGTTTGGGATGAGTTGGACCACAGAGTGAATGAAAAGCAGCCAGCAAGTGCTCAGCATATGTGGGAACTCCTTCAAGACTGTTGTAAAAGCATTTTCCAGGTGAAGCTGTTTGAGAGAATGCCAAGAGTGTGCAAAGCTCTCATAAAGGCAAAAGGTGGCAACTTTGAAGAATCTCAAATCTCAAATATATTTTGATTTGTTTAGCACCTTTTTTGGTTTCTGCATGATTCCGTATGTGTTTTCATAGTTATGTCTACACTATTATTCTACAATGTAGAAAATATTACAATTAAGAGGAACCCTTAAATGAGTAAGTGTGCCTAAACGTTTGACTGGTACTGTAGATTTGAAGAGAAAGCTGAATTCTATCTATCCATTGATGTAAATAAATCCTAATTCCCAGTTTGCCCACTAGATAGCGGTAAAGATCACATGACGTCTCCTGGAAAATTGAAACTAGTTGCATCTGGTTTGGGTAGTGAGTCACTATGCCAAAATTGCTGAACAGATTTTCAAGCTTGACAACTTAAAATGACCTTAGCAATCAGGGCTTGTAAGTTACTGATATATATATATATATATATATTGAAAGACAGGTGAAGAAACTTCAAACTTGTTTTCCTATTCACTTA
Source organism: Oncorhynchus masou masou (assembly GCF_036934945.1). Lineage (NCBI taxonomy): Eukaryota > Metazoa > Chordata > Actinopteri > Salmoniformes > Salmonidae > Oncorhynchus > Oncorhynchus masou. The sequence continues at coordinate 17,735,932 of NC_088231.1, read as the reverse complement.
TCCTATTGTACACGATGAGCTAGCTAAATGGAGCATGTGGAGGATGCATATAAGGTAATGTGGATGGATTAGAAAATGCATTGCTTTACAATGACCATCACGGTGTACCCTTTCCATTCATACTAAATACCTTTGGTGACTTGACCTGCATACTCTATGAGAATGTCCATAGTGCATGATTTATGGCCTTAATGGAGGGGGGGATCTTATGACATTGCCAGCAGCAAGATTTGAGTTTGATTTCTGAAAAGACATCGCTTATAGCTTTCAAATGATATGTACAGGGCCCAAAACAACTGCTCAGAGTTGACCTGGTTACCATGACCTTTATGAATTATGAAGCCTGTAAGCTATATGTGCTTGTTTTTTATTAACTAAATGCTTCATAATTCACAAAGTGATGATAGCTGAAGATGATCTCATAGAACAACACGTATAAGATCTCCTAAACCTGTGTTTACAACAGGACTTTTCTTTCTGAATTGATCCAAAACCCTATAAAAAAACAACATTCATTTCCCCATAGGCTTTGGCCAATGAGCCATGGCAGAATTAGTGCATACAATATAAGTATCTCATAAGAAGAGGTCTATGCCAATGCTAGCAAGCCTGCCTAGCTGTGCCTATCTCCATCATGGGTGGATAACATGATGACTCCAGTAACAACTAAAAGTACAACAATATCCAGTAATGTTTTACCACAAGGAAAAGGCGCTTGCTAGCATGAGTTAACTGCCTATACTTGAGTAGCCATCACAGTCAGAAAAGGTGAGGAACTCATGGAAATTAAATAGGAAATATTTACCGATTTCTAACTATTTTCGAATACAAAGACGAAAAAGATATATCCTCACTCTTCTCATTAACAGCAAATGATTGCATCTTATAATTCTATTGACCTGTTTTGTTTGTTATGAATAAGCGTGGCATCATATCCCCACGAGAAACTGTGCGTACAGATGGTCTAAAGCAGTGATTCCCAAACGTTTTATAGTCGCCTTCAAACATTCAACCTCCTGCTGCGTTTCCACTCCAGCACCAGAGTCAGAGAAACTCTCAAATGTTGTTTTTCGTGGGAAGTGACAAAAAGCTCTTATAGGACCAGGGCACAAATAATAATATAATATTCATTAATTTTGCTCTTTATTTAACCGTCTTACATACAAAACCTTATTTGTTCATCGAAAATTGTGAATAAAAATCTACAGGTTAATGAGATCGGTGTGCTTGAAAGGATGCATGTAACTCTGCAATGTTGGGTTGTATTGGAGAGAGTCTCCGTCTTAAATCATTTTCCACACACAGAGTACACACAGCCTGTATTGAGTTTTCATGCAAGTGAGGGCCGAGAATCCACTCTCACATAGGTACGTGGTTGCAAAGGCCATCAGTGTCTTAACCAGGTCAGGATACTCTGAGCACAGCCCAAACAAGAAATCTGGCAGTGGCTTTTGATTAAATTCCATTTTCACAGAACCGCTTGTTGCAATTTCGATGAGGCTCTCTTGTTCAGACATCGGTAAGTGGATTGGAGGCAGGGAATGAAAGGGATGTCAATTGTTTCAGGAAAGTACCTGCACAATTACGCACCCAACTCACTCAGGTGCTTTGCTATTTCACATTTGACATTGTCCATAAGCTTGAGTTCATTTGCACACAAAAAAATGATACAGTGATGGAAAGACCTGTGTGTTGCCCTTGTTAATGCAGACAGAGAAGAGCTCCAACTTCTTAATCATAGCCTCAATTTTGTTCCCCACATTGAATGTAGTTGTGGAGAGTCCCTGTAATCCTAGATTCAGATAAAAAAAAACATAAACATAAACATAAAAAAACATCACCCAGATAGGCCAGTCGTGTGAGAAAGTCATCATCATGCAAGTGGTCAGACAAGTGAAAATTATGGTCAGCAAAGAAAAGCTCGTCTCTCAATTTTAAAAAAACCTGTCAATACAAAGAAAGTCATGAGCTTAGATCAATTCCAGATGTTTTTGTTACGCCACTCTCATTCCTGCTCTTAAGCCACCATATGTCCTTTTAAAATCAAATAACTTATCTTCACAATCACCCACTCTCTAGTATTTTGAGCATCCCTTTGAAATCTTGCTCTTCCAAATATAATGTAATATTCTTGCTTGACCAGTTCTTCTCTGAGGCCAGAGAGACATTTGGTGAACACCAACTCCAAAAACTTCCCCCTGGGCACAGACGTCAGTTCAACGTTTAGTTTTCATTTACATTTGATTGAGTTGTGAGAATTCAACATGAAATCCCACAATATGTGAATCTTGTAATTGGATTTAGGTTAAAAGTTGAGTGAGAAAAGACAAAATCCAAATGTTCCTTTATGTTGATAATATTTTTCAAATACAATTATGTGACAGTGACATCCTTTGTTGAAATGACGCGGAAACCAAGTTGATTCAACCAGTTTGTGCCCATGTTGTTCACTACATCAAAACTACCTGGTGATTTAATGAAACACCCTACTGGGATTAAACTGGTTTTAAATCACCGTTCTATCCAAAAAAATAATCATTCAATCAACCTTTAACATAAATCTAACGAAATGGTGACATTTTTTGTTGAATTCAAGGTTAGTGTAAATCAAAACTAGATGTTGAACTGACATCTGTGCCCAAAGGGCCTGTTCTTGCTGAACCTCCAAGATACAGAACTTGAGTCTTTAGAACTAGACATTTTATCTGCTCGGCCAATAACTCCATGCTCTCTTTTTCAAAGTGGTCCTGCCAACTTAGTTGTCTGAGCAGAGTCTTTAATTCACACGACACATTAATCATATTATTTTACTTAAATGTTTTGCCAAAAGTAATTAACTACTGTAAACACTACGAAGATTTGAATTAAGTTAAACCAGGTATGTGATTCTGTTGAACATGTATGATGTAAACATACCTGTGTATGATGTCTGGCCTAGACTTTAAAAAATGCTTTCCTCATTCCTCTCCTCATTAAAAAAAGTATTTTTCATTCCACTGAATCAGAGATCTCACGAGGACGTTCTTAACTTTTCATAGAAACGGATACCCCTGAACTACAGTGCCTAGTGTACATCTGCAGTTTTCCTTGCAGTTTTCCCAAAAACTCTAATTATGATGGCCATAATTATGGTATCTTGTACTGTATATTGAACAAAAATATGAACGCAACATGTAAAGTGTTGGTCCCGTGTTTCATGAGCTGAAATAAAAGATCACAGAAATGTTCCATATGCACAAAAAGCTTATTTCACTAGAAATTTGGGAACAAATGTTTACATCCCTGTTAATGAGCATTTCTCTTTGGCCAAGATGATCCCTTACAGGTGTAACAAATCAAGAAGCTGATTAAACAGCATGACACGGGTGCACCCGTGCTGGGGACAATAAAAGGCCACTCTGAAATGTGCAGTTTTGTCAAACAACACAATGCCACGTCTCAAGTTTAGGGAGCTTACAATCGGCACGCTGACCGCAGGAATGTCCACCAGAGCTGTTTCCAGATAATTTAATGTTAATTTCTCTACCATAAGTTGCCTCCAATGTGGTTTTAGAGAATTTGGCAGTACGTCCATCTGGCCTCACAACCGCAGACCATGTGTAAGGTACTGGGTGTCTTGAGGGTGAAGTCAGGCGCAGGAAAGCAGAGAGTTCAATATAGTGCTCCTTTAATGCAGACACGGTGAACGACGGCCACCCCACTTTTGGGTGCTCAAACAAAATATCCCAGACACAGGGAATGAAAACAGTCCAGCACTAAATACACGAACACGTTTGTCTGTAGCAAACACCAGGGTTACAATGATCAATCCCGCACAAAGAAACGGGCGGGCCGGCTGAATAATAAAGCCCAACTAATACAACCAACTCAAAACAGGTGTAATCAATAAACACATAAGGAGGGGGAGACAAGAATCAGTGGCAGCTAGTAGGCCGGCGACGACGACCGCCGAGCGCCACCCGAATGGAAAGGGGAGCCACCATCGGTTGGAGTCATGACACCATGTATAACCCTGCCAGCGAAGGACCTCCACATCTTGCTTCTTCACATGCGGGATTGTCTGAGACCAGACACATGAACAGCTGATGAAACTGAGGAGTATTTCTGTCTGTAATGAAGCCCTACACCTATTTGAACTCTGAGACTATGTAAAACAATGTAGCAATCTAAAACGACTTGGGAGCTACACTGCAAATATATTCAGTTTGACCTATTTTGATGCATTTTCTGGGTAACGCAAAGCCTTACATTGAAAGCAATCTATGCAGATAGAGCACAGACCTGAACTCATACACTCATGAAAAGAATGTCCTTTTCAACATAGAAATTCTTTCATATAAGTTCTTGGAATGGATACAAAGATTTTACACAAATTGATATGGAGATATTTTTGACACAAATGATGCCTGGAACCAACTCAGTGGCATTAAAATGTAAAATTATGACATGCCAACCCAATCAAGCCTCTATGGTTTTAAACAAAACACTATACTTGTTATTGTTCAATTGTTTAATTTTTAAGCTAGAGCGTCACTTGAAGGTTGTTCTGATCTGAATGGTTTAGTGGAAGTTTGACACAACTGAAATGAGAAATAGTCAGTTGCCCATCCCTCTCTTTTAGTCATATTGGGAACCAGATCTCCCCTTCTTTTCTTATCCACTCACATTCTATCTGATTTCACCTGTTTTCTGGAACACATCTAACTTGTGCCAACATGCCTCCCAGATGATTTCATCACAACATATCACCTATCATGTCCTGTTGTTGTAGTGTAAAAAAAACATGTTGACCCAGTTTACAATACACGTGACTATATTAACTGTTATCAGACCAAGAGTGTAGAATCACTAATAGATCACATTTAAGTGTCTACATTTGGTATTAAAATATGTCTCTTCAGATCATAATGCGTCCTTTATTTTTCGAGACAACGCCAGGATCGTATACGAACCAAGCTGAATTTGTCCAATAAGAAATGTGTGTTTTCGTTTTCCATTGTGAAACATTTTGCTAATGATTACATCCCCAAATTTGGTCAATCGTGGCCATGTTCCTATAACATGTTGCATGTTTATTCAAGGTGTAAATGGGGGCTTAACCAGCTAACAAGTATCGGGAGAGAGAACATTTTTGAATTGTCCCCGAGTGTCCAGTTTCCATCAGTCCTGGGAACATTCTAGTGCCGTGAAAAAGTATTTGCCCCTTCCTCATCCAAAACCTAATATTAGACAAAGGGAACCTGAGTGAACAAATAACACAATTGCATACTTATTTGATTTATTTCATAACAAAGTTATGCAACACCCAATGCCCCTGTGTGAAAAAGTAATTGCCCCCTTATACTTAATAACTGGTTGTGCCACCTTTTAGCTACAATGACTCCAACCAAACACTTCCTGTAGTTGTCTTTCTCGTTGCTTTGGAGGAATTATGGCCCACACTTCCATGCAGAACTAATTTAACCCAGCCACCATTTGTGGGTTTTCAAGCATGAGCTGCTTGTTTCAAGTCTTTCCACATCTCAATTGTGGGATGAGGTCTGGACATTGACTGGGCCATTCCAAAAGTTCAAATGTGTTGCTTTTCAGGTATTTCATGTAGACTTGATTGTGTGTTTTGGATCATTGTCTTGCTGCATTACCCAGCTGCTCTTCAGCTATAGCTCACAGACGGATGGCCTGACAATCTCCTGTAGAATTCTCTGATACAGAGCAGAATTCTTGGTTCCATCTATTAAGGCAAGTCGTCCAGTTCCTGAGGCAGAAAAGCATCCCAAACCATCACACAACCACCACCATGCTTGACCCTTTGTATACAGTGTTTGGTTTTCGCCAGGCATAATAGGACCCATGTCGTCCAAAAAGTTATACTTTTGACTCATCTGTCCATAGAATATTCTTCCAAGAGTCTTGATGTTCATCCAAGGTCTTCCAGGTGTTTTTTTGGAAAACTTGAGTCAACTTTTTGGATGACATGGGTCCCATTAAGTAGGATGAAAAACCCTCCTATGAGCAATGCTTGTGTTAGCAGAAAGCACAAGCATTTCAAAATGACCAATTTCAACACACTCACCTAGAGTACATAGAGCGTCTCTTTGAGATCTTTCTTATCCAAAGCAAATCAGTTTCCAGTAAATTTTTATCTTGAGGCCAGAGGAAACAAGACAGAATAGAGGCATTAGGTAAACATAAACTCTGAAAAACGTTGGTATTGAATCCAATGCTTAGTATTGGATTGATGATGTAGTCGAGTAGGAAATAACCTCAACAAGACCCATAATCCGACTATGTAATTTGCATATACAAAGTCTTGCAAACGTTTGAATGGTCATGAGAAGCAAATATCAAGTATTTAATAACAAAGTAAATTGAACGGATTCACATACAGTACCAGTCAAAAGTTTGGACACACCTACTCTATCAAAGGTTTTTTCTTAATTTGTACTATTTTCTAGAATTATAGTGAAGACATCAAAACCAGGAAATAACACATTTGGAATCATGTAGTAAACAAAAAAAGTGTATATTTTATATTTGAGATTTGTCGAAGAATCTACCCTTTGCCTTGATGACAGCTTTGTACGCTCTTGGCATTCTCTCAACCATCTTCACCTGGAATGCTTTTCCAACAGCAGTCTTGAAGGAGTTCCCACATATACTGAGCCCTTGTTGGCTGCTTTACCTTCACTCTGCGGTCCAACTCATTCCACACCATCCCAATTGGGTTGAGGTCAGGTGATTGTGGAGGCCATGTCATCTGATGCAGCACTCCATCACTCTCCTTCTTGGTCAAATAGCCCTTACACAGCCTGGAGGTGTGTTGGGTCATTGTCCTGTTGAAAAACAAATGATAGTCCCACTAAGAGCAAACCAGATGGGATGGCGTATCACTGCAGAATGCTGTTGTAGCCATGTTGGTTAAGTGTGCCTGGAATTCTAAATAAATCACAGTGTCACCAGCAAAGCACCCCCACACCACCTCCTCCATGCTTCACGGTGTGAACTACACATGAGGAGATCATCCATTCACCTACTTCGCATCACAAAGACTCAGCGGTTGAAACGAAAAATCTCAAATTTGGACTCATCAGACCAAAGGACAGATTCACACTGGTTTAATGTCCATTGCTCGTGTTTCTTGGCCCAGGCGAAGTCTCTTCTTATTATTGGTGTCCTTTAGTAGTGGTTTCTTTGCAGCAATTCAACCATGAAGGCCTGATTCACACAGTCTCCTCTGAACAGTTGATGCCTGTTACTTGAACTTTGTGAAGCATTTATTTGGGCTGCAATTACTGAGGCTGGGAGCTTTCATTAACTTATGCTCTGCAGCTGTCACGACTTCCGCCGAAGTCGGTACCTCTTCTTGTTCGGGCGGCGTTTGGTGGTCGACGGTCTTCTAGCCATCACCGCTCCACCTTTCATTTTCCATTTGTTTTGTCTTGTTTTCCCGCACACCTGGTTCACATTCCCTCATCAGACTAAATGTACATTACCCTCCGTTTCCCCCATGGCTGTGTGTGAAATTGTTCTATGTGTAGGGTGTTACGCCACAGGTTGGCTTGCACTAGGTTTGTTTGTTTTGTTTAAAGCGGTTCATATTACCGTGGTTGTGCTTTGTGCTGCCTCGCCTGTGCCTTTGCGCCAGGGTGTATATTAAGTTATCCTGTTATCACCCATCTCTGCTCTCCTGCGCCTGACTTCCCGGCAACCAGTCACTCACCCTGTTACAGCAGCAGAGGTAACTCTGGGTCTTCCTTTCCTGTGACGGTCCTCATGAGAGCCAGTTTCATCATAGCTCTTGATGGTTTTTTCGACTGCACTTGAAGAAACTTCTTGATATTTTCTGGATTGACTGACTTTCATGTCTTAACTTCTTGACGCTACCTATCCCGTTAGCAGGATAATTGTCATCAACAACCGCTGAATTTCAGAGCGCCACATTCAAATAATATTACTAAAAATATTTATATTCATGAAATCACAAGTGCAATATAGCAAAACACAGTTTAGCATTTTGTTAATCCACCTGTCTTGTAAGATTTTGAAAATATGCTTTACATCGAAAGCAATCCAAGCGTTTGTGTAACTTTATCGATCACTAGACAAAACATTATGAACACCTAGCATCAAAGTAGCTTGGTCACGAAAATCAGAAAAGCAATCAAATTAATCGCTTACCTTTGATGATCTTCGGATGTTTTCACTCACGAGACTCCCAGTTACACAATAAATGTTCCTTTTGTTCCATAAAGATTATTTTATATCCAAAATACCTCCGTTTGTTTGGCGCGTTATGTTCAGAAATCCACAGGCTCGAGCGGTCACGACAACGCAGATGAAAATTCCAAATAGTATCCGTAATGTCCACAGAAACATGTCTAACGTTTTTTATAATGTATCCTCAGGTTGTTTTTAAAATATATAATCGATAATATATCAACCGGCACTGTCTTTTTCAGTAGGAGAGGGAGAGACGATGGCTGCACAAGCTCATGCAAACACCTGACACGATGTTATCTTTCTCGCTCATTTTTCAAAATAAAAGCCTGAAACTATGTCTAAAGACTGTTGACACCTTAAGGAAGCGACAGGGAAAGTAATCTGGTTGATATCCCTTTAAATGGAGCAAAGGCAGTCTATGGAACATGGAGCTTTCAAAATAGAAGCCACTTCCTGGTTTGATTTTCCTCAGGTTTCACCTGCAATATCAGTTCTGTTATACTCATGAAGCTGGTTTAGAGAATGCCAAGAGTGTGCAAAGCATCAAGGCAAAGAGTACCTACTTTGAAGAATTTGAAATATAAAATATATTTTGATTTGATTAACACTTTTTTGGTTACTACATGATTCCATGTGTTATTTCATAGTTTTGATGTCTTCACTATTACTCCATCATGTAGAAAATATACGTTTTTGTTACAGGGTGGAGTATACCTGTGAAATTCATATAACAGAAGTGTGAGATGAACTAATATGTTCTGCTGATTTGAGAAGCTGCTTTCGTCTGCCGGTCAGTCATGGGAATCTATTACGTGAGTGAGACTGCCTGGGTTGTGAATTGACCTTGTACAAGGTAACATTGTTGAGGTCCTTGGAGTAATTCTTCTAGAAAAACCTCCAGCCCTATCACTGGGTGTGAATACATCTGGCACGTTTGACAGCCAATGGACAAAGTTACCCTGGATATGATATGAGTGTGCTAAGAAAATAAGGAGAGTGAATGTGCAGGGGGTTAGATGTGATTAGAATTCCAACTTAACCTCTGGTTATAATTACATAGAGTTACCCAGACACATGTTTTATTTACGTTTCTTTACCTTTCTTGGAGGAAAGAAAAGGCAGACTCCTTAAGTGGGATGTGATTTGTTCCCTCGGCGGGTGTGGCTGAATTATTGATTCATTATTGTGTGTGTGTGTGTGCATGACACAGCCTAACACACACTCAGCGCACACACACACTCCCCCGTGGATACACCTGATAAATCTCTTAGATTAAAAACAGGTTGCCAGAATCAATAACCTAGTAATCCATCTTGGCTATTCATAAAAGTGCAATATCACGAAACAAAAACAGTTTGTCTGCACAGATGGACTGTTTGTTTTCTTCTAGTTCTATTTCCCTGACAGTTGTTCAGAGTAGACTTTCCAGCGCTAAGTAACTAATACTCTTTCATCTTAAAAGTGAGCCACTCTCTCAAGAGTCATCGTCAGAGGTCAGTGGAATGATAATTGTTTTAGGGGGAGATAAAGCTCCATTAATCAGAGGGGGATTAGGGGGAATACCTGGCAACCGTCCTCCCTCAGACAAAGTCCTCTCCATTCTATAGAGTCCTGATAGACAGCGGTTCCCAGGGCTCCTGACCCTGAATAACAAAAAAGGCTTTGAGCCACTTAGAGCTGGCTACCCTGCATTGCAATGATTGTGAGATAAAATACAGTGTTGGGTCTCCAGTTGGTCACAAAGTTATTCAATTGATCACACCAATCCAGTGTTTTACTAGTGGTTGGTTTCCATGCCTGCATATATTCAAGAATGTAAATGATAATTGAACAGATATATTCAAGAATGTAAATGATAATTGAACAGAGTACCAGATTTCAGACTGTAGCTACCTTTTTAAGTAGTTAATGCACAGCTGTTTTAAACAACAGTTGTGTGGACTACCTTACATTTAAGGGTTCTAAAGCAAAGATTCAGTAATTCAAGTTAAATTGACTAAAGTGAAATATGTCAGTGTGTATAATGGCCTCTCTCTTCCCAGGAATAATTTAGTAAATTTAGTGGCCTAAAGTGCTTCAGGAAAGCAGACGAGCACCGTTCGTCTTAAAATTATGTAGCAATAATGTCGATAACTACACTCGGAAACGGAGCAAACCAGAGAATGATTATTCAATTATACAAGTGTGTTTTTCTCTCTGGCTCGCTTGTGCCTAGCTTTCACTGTTCCCTCAGCGCGAGCTGCCTGGCACTCAGCAGATAGCTAACACTGTTCCCTCAGCGCGAGCTGCCTGGCACTCAGCAGATAGCTAACACTGTTCCCTCAGCGCGAGCTGCCTGGCACTCAGCAGATAGCTAACACTGTTCCCTCGGCAGATAGCTAACACTGTTCCTGGTGCGAGCTGCCTGCACTCAGCAGATAGCTAACACTGTTCCCTCAGCGCAGCTGCCTGGCACTCAGCAGATAGCTAACACTGTTCCCTCAGCTAACACTGCTGGCAGCAGATAGCTAACACCTAACACTGTTCCCTCAGCGCGAGCTGCCTGGCACTCAGCAGATACTAACAGCAGATCAGCAGATAACTAACACTGTTCCCTCAGCGCGAGCTGCCTGGCACTCAGCAGATAGCTAACACTGTTCCCTCAGCGCGAGCTGCCTGGCACTCAGCCTATAGCTAACACTGTTCCCTCGAGCTGCCTGGCACTCAGCTGTTCCCTCGGCAGATAGCTAACACTGTTCCCTCGGTGCGAGCTGCCTGACACTCAGCAGATAACTAACACTGTTCTCTCAGCGCGAGCTGCCTGACACTCAGCAGATAGCTAACACTGTTCCCTCAGCGCGAGCTGCCTGGCACTCAGCCTATAGCTAACACTGTTCCCTCAGCGCGAGCTGCCTTGGCCTGCAGCACTCAGCAGATAGCTAACACTGTTCCCTCAGCACGAGCTGCCTGGCGCTCATTAGATAGCTAACACTGTTCCCTCAGCACGAGCTGCCTGGCACTCAGCTAATACTGTTCCCTCAGCTGCTGGCACTCAGCTAATACTGTTCCCTCAGGCGCTCAGCTCAGCAGATCTTAACAGACATATTGTCTTTTGTTTTCTTTCTTTACCCTAATTTCTTCATCACATCAATCTCCAATGCACCACCTGACAAGTTGTTCTACACAGGAGCATGACGAAAGGTAAAGCACATATCCTGTCTCACATCCCCAATACATTGCTAGGTGCTTTCAGTGTTGACAGCACCAAAATACAACAACCCATGTACAAAAACACTGCAACACAAATAAGTTACAGCGTGAAATCGCCGCTATCCCATTCAGACCTTAGAGGACCAAACTACATCTCTCATAATTTAACGCCAGCACCAGTCGGCAGTTTAGCTAACTGTCTGCATCACAGAAAGGCATGCTAGCTAGCAACAGAAGCACTTTTAGCACTCTGTAAACTATATTAACAACAATAAAACTCTGAAAGTTACATGTTTCAATAGTCTTACACTCCTTTATAACAATATCTACAGCATTAACCTTGGGATGTTTTATTTATTTCACGTTATGGACTTCTACAGAGGAGTAATCTGCAACACATACCTTTCTCTCTCAGTGTTTTCTCGGACTGAGGAGAACGGGAGCTACGGGTAGTACCAGGGTGTTAGTAGGTGACACAAGCACCCAGATGAAATAAAATACATTTAATGAAACAAAACCCGAAGATGTTAACATCATTCAGCTACTGTAGCTGCCTACCTAATATCAACAGACAGCACCAGTAGCGCAACAATTAAAAAGAAACACCAAAAGTAAAGTTCCTGGCGATCATGGCAATCTGACTCCCCCCTTCTGTCTGAACTTGGAATATTCCTGTTCGCGGGCTTTGGCCACTGACCCTCAACCTGGTCGTTCTGTTCTGCATTGTGTACTATTCTAATAATTAGAAGTTTGATGGAATAACCATTTTAACTCTACTACACACTGTATACTGTGATGCACTGTATAGTGTACTGTGTCCATGATTGCACTTACCCAGAAGGTATTTTTTAATCGGTGATCTTGTATTGTCTTGTAGTATTCATTATGCACGACTAAACAGAGGTGGATAAATTATTGATTTAAAGATTTCTTTAGTCACTTTCAATCATTTTCCATATTGTGGACATCAAGCATATTTTACACCCAATTGCGCACAGACATTTTAAGTGATACCTGCAATGAATCTGATTGGAGCAAACAAGCTACCATGGCCTTGGTGTATTAGCTAGCCCTCGACAGGCCTAGTCCACTATAGATCACTGTATTTTATAATAGACAGACAGTGTGAACACATGGCCTTGGTGTATTAGCTAGTCGACAGGCCTAGTCCACTAGATCCCTGTATTTTATAATAGACAGACAGTGTGAACACATGGCCTTGATGTATTAGTCCGACAGGCCTAGTCCACTAGATCCCTGTATTTTATAATAGACAGACAATGTGAACACATGCCCTGGAGATTACTGTGCACATGATACATGTAAAAAACGCTTGCAGAACCTTCAAGAAGTTTAAAGTTAACTTGTGAAATTACTTAACAGTTTAGCTGAACAGCACTGTAAGAATCCACATCAGATGTTCATACCCATAGTGTGATGCAGGGATTTAAACACCTTTATGGAGCTCACGGTATCACTACTGAATGCTAATAGACTTAATGAATGAATTATGATGTGGTTATAATCATAGGATGCGCTTGTGGAAGTAGGGTTGCAGAGGGTGCTGCAGCACCCCTTATTAAAAATCAGAATAAAAATCACATATATTTATTATCAATTATTATTATATAAAAAAGATCACAAAAGTAATGCACTGGGCCTTTAATAGTCCTGTATTAGCGGACCAATATAGCGATCTGCAGCACGGGCAAACCAAAAAAATCCCCCCCCAGGGGTTGGTTGGTTGTCTTCTGGAGGTATCAGGCCTCAGGTTGGTTGTCTTCTGGAGGTATCAGGCCTCAGGTTGGATGTCTTCTGGAAGTATCAGGCCTCAGGTTGGATGTCTTCTGGAGGTATCAGGCCTCAGGTTAGATGTATTCTGGAAGTATCAGGCCTCAGGTTGGATGTCTTCTGGAGGTAACAGGCCTCAGGTTGGATGTCTTTTGGAAGTATCAGGCCTCAGGTTAGATGTCTTCTGGAGGTATCAGGCCTCAGGTTGGTTGTCTTCTGGAGGTATCAGGCCTCAGGTTGGATGTCTTCTGGAAGTATCAGGCCTCAGGTTAGATGTCTTCTGGAGGTATCAGGCCTCAGGTTGGTTGTCTTCTGGAGGTATCAGGCCTCAGGTTGGTTGTCTTCTGGAGGTATCAGACCTCAGGTTGGTTGTCTTCTGGAAGTAGCAGGTCTCGGGTTGTCTTCTGGAGGTACAGTATCAGGCCTCAGGGCAAAGTGATATGGGAAAGCTGACAGAATGACAAAGTGGGGAAAGATCAGAGGCTTGTCACTAACACCACATCAAACACTCATGGAACTCCAAAATATGTTTCACGGTAACATGTAGGCTACTCCTGTTTTCTATTGAAGCCAGTTGCTCAGGTTCAGGCCACAGCCAATCACAGCCAATGTCAGTGACAGGTGAGCAACATGTGAGATTGTTTGATCTACAGTGTATTGGCATATGTGTTTGGGGGGGTTATAGCAACCAGATGATTGATAGTTGTCGTTGTAGTGTGTGGCATCGCTATGGTCCCCACCCAGAGTCTGTCATCAGTCCGCCAGGCTCTCCCTCTTCTTCTTTCCATCTGGAAGTTTCCAGGTCTCCATGTCGCTCAAGCAAATACACACCCTCTCCAACCTCAAACACACACCCATACACATACATGTACATGTAACTACTCATACACGCATGCATGTACACACACACACACACACACACACACACACACGCACACACACACACACACACACACACACACACACACACACACACACACACACACACACACACACACACACACACACACACACACACACACACCCTTGACACAGACCCATCCAAACAGTAGGCCTACCCTACAGTCGTGGCCAAAAGTTTTGAGAATGACACAAATATACATTTTCACAATGTGTGCTGCCTCAGTTTGTATGATGGCAATTTGCATATACTCCAGAATGTTATGAAGAGTGATCAGATGAAAAGTCCCTCTTTGCCATGCAAATGAACTGAATCACCCAAAAACATTTCCACTGTATTTCCTTTTTGCCACAAAAGGACCAGCTGACATCATGTCAGTTATTCTTTCGTTAACACAGGTGTGAGTGTTGATGTGGACAAGGCTGGAGATCACTGTCATGCAGATTGAGATTGAATAACAGACTGGAAGCTTCAAAAGGAGGGTGGTGCTTGGAATCATTGTTCTTCCTCTGTCAACCACGGTTACCTGAAAAGAAACACGTGCCATCATCATTGCTTTGCACAAAAGTAGCTCGGGGAACAAAACATCGATATTTTGGGTCCATAGCCAGGAAATTCCCGAGACCTTAATCCTATTGAGAACTTGTGGTCAATCCTCAAGAGGCAGGTGGACAAACAAAAACCCACAAATTGCCAATAAAAGCATTTGACACTTTATGAAATGCTTGTAAATATACTTCAGTATTCCATAGTAACACCTGACAAAAATATCTAAAGACACTGAGGCAGCAGACTTTGTGAAAAAAAAGATATATATTTGTGTCACTCTAAAAACGTTTGAGCATGACTGTACAGCACTGAGTCACCTTGCTCTAGTCTTTCAATGTCGCTGAAGCATATCACCACACACACCCACACACCTCTCGGTATGTCCTGGCCCTCTGCCAGGTGTTCTGTCAGTTTGTCACAGAGCTGATCACCGCAAATATAGACACAGCCTGGTACTGTGGCACACCACTGTTTGACCTGATCTGCAAACACTGATACACATTGGGCAACGGCATAACCAACACTATAGTGTTATTGGAGCAGGAATGTCAACATGTAGCCTGTTGTATGTTTGTCTAGAGGGTTCTTTGGATACAGGTGGAGGATTTGTTAGGGATCTACATGGACTGTGTTTGTACACTCGCCTACTGTTTAGAAGTTCAAAGATCTCCGTTCTATTGCTCAGCTGTAATCTATCAGAGTTGTTCCATTGATCTAGTCTAATGGACCCTACCCATGTATGAGTCATGAGTGGGATCCATGACCAACTGAACTGACCAGAAAAAAGGCGGAGGTTGGTGGCACCTTAAATTTCCTGGGTATAGGCTCATCATGCCTGGAGCTGTGAGATGGTGGCACCTTAAATGGGGAGGGCAGGCTCATCGTAATGCCTGGAACAACTGTGAGATGGGGAGGGCAGGGGTAATGCCTGGAACAACACAGACATACAGACAGACAGACAGACAGGCAGGCAATCCAGTATAAAGCATTCCACAGGCCCACTAGTCCTCTTGGTGGGTGGTCCAGGCCCCTGTATTGGACCAATCGCCGTAGAGACAGCTCAGCTTTTTCTCTTCTGCATTTGTCTCTACCCATGCAGATCTTCAGTGGATGCCCACAGGGCCATTCAAAAGCGGGAGATGAGATATGATGGCTTGTGTTATTTAAATGTCAGACAATATGTTACAATTACTGAACACATTTCGACATGTCTTTACACAACGCATACGTGTCGTTCAAATAATGCATTTACCCCCACCCTAATTCAAGTGTTTAATGCATCCTGATGGTTCGGACATTTTGTAAAAGAAAGCTCAAATGCATGGCTTTACTGTTTGAGAACAAAAATATAATAAGCATGATATGGTTCCTCTTACTAATGACTTATTGGTCACCCTAAGATTATTAAGGACATCTGAGATAATCTCAATGTTTTACTATCTCATGTCTAATGATCCTGGAACTTGAGGGAGATAACTTAATTGGTACCAGTGTCCCGACCCCAACAGCACCCTCCAGAGCTTTTGTTGGGAAAAACTATTTCTGATTGACAGGGGACGTGTCATCTTATATGAACTGTAACTCAGTAAAATCTTTGAAATTGTTGCATTTATATTTTTGTTGGTATAAATCACAGAAATGTGGTCATCGACCACGCCTTGAAGAGCCGAAATGGGTGGTCCATGGCATAAGACAGTTGTATTGTAAAAACAACCAGGAGCAATGGCTATGAAACTATAGACGAGGAAGCTGCCTGTCACTTTGTCTGTATTAAAGGCCTACTCTGTTTGAAAAACAACAATAATAATGTATCTGGCTTTCTGCATTAAAGGCCTACTCCTTCATTTGAAAAACAATCAGCATTAATGGTGAGAGAAAACACACACTGCTGTTTAGGGATATACATGACATTCATGCATGAATCAGCATAAATGCACACACATTTAACCTTTATTCATGTGTATGGGAAGTCCCATTGAGCCAACTTTTCAGTGTCGCCAACAGCACCCTTTACAAGGGAGCCCTGATTCACAAGTGACATTCATGCATCTGCACACACACTTTATTCAAACACACGTGTATGCATGTGACACTCACCATTGCATGTGCACACACACACACACACACACACACTGTGTCTGCAGCTAGGACGGTTAACTTGCACAATGAGCTATTTAATTTATTCCACCTAAAAGTTCAACAAGCCAGACTGTTTTGATTCAATTAGGCTCATATTCCGTTCCTCCACAGACCTCCACTCTAAGTCATACGGAAGTCATGGATTGTTCAATCAGACAGGAGTCCAGTTTGTGTTTTCCTCGTCTATGCTGCATTCAGCTGTTTCTGGGGCAAAGCTATTTGCTGTCTTCTCAGCATATTTGTGAACTGTAATTGAAATGAATCACCATTTTTCCAAATGAAGCATAAAAGTATGATTTGGTTCTGTTTTTCGCTGTATGGAATAATAAATGATAGTCACATTGCTATAAAAGATCATTCTTACTGTTATGGGTTTTTGGTATTCATATGTACTGTATTTCTTATAGATCCCAATTGTGTCAAGAATTGGGATAAGAATTTGTTCTTAACTGACTTGCCTAGTGAAATAAAGGTAAAATAAATAAATAAAGGTCTCAGAGTGAGTGACGTCACCGATTAAAACGCTATTAGCGCGTACCACCGCTAACTAGCTAGCCATTTCACATCGGTTACACCTGTGAACCAGATACTTGCCAAACCCTCTGTGTTATCTGTGTATCTGACATTCTGTATAAGAGAGACCAGACCAGTGAGACAGACTGGTAGAGATGGTAACGAACAGAGATAGTGACTGACAGGGGAAGAGTAATCATTTAGAAGAAATACCATAGTCAGTCTGGGGTATATGTGACGTGTGGCTCAAGGTCAGAGGTGAGACGAACTACCGTGATAAAGTCAACCTTCCCATCTACACTGGTGTTTCTGCAAAGACAGAGCCCAGTCTGCACAGGCATCTTCCAGCCTTTGCAGCCAATAGAAAAACAACCTGTCTACGAGGAATCTTCAAAGTTACATTTTGTTTTTCATCAAATAAGTTCTAAATTGTTACATGTCATTTTCCTTCATCGCCTGAATATGTGGGCAGAAATTGGAGTTGTGCTATACAGCAAGCAGAGAACAGCAAAGTAGACACAGCTCAACAACTCAGACCGCTATATTGATGATCCTAACAAGTGGATAAAGCCTCATCCCACAACGGAATACATATTTTGACACAACAACGTCTGTTGTGAGACTCTGCCTCACAGTAGCTCTTAGATGTCCCAGTCAATTTGCAGAGCAGGGAGGATAAAGCCCAGTGCTACAGACGGATCATGGGATGGTCTTGTTCCAGCAATGCACACACACGGTTGAAGAGCTGCCAATATTTTTGGTCACAGTAAAAGAAAACACACACGTCTTCATGGCGGTACTGAAAGACACGCGGACAAAAACTATGGCATGAACAAATGCAGAGGAATTTAACATCAAATCTCGACTTTATTCATGCCAGTTTTATTTTGGGAAGTCCCAGTTATGATTAAAGGACCAATTTGCCCAGAAAAAGGCAACTCTTTTTAAATGTGAGTTGAGCAGAAACACTCTCAGATTGTCCACAAGGGAGCAGCTGAAAAAGGGAAAAGATTTCACAAGTGCATGAGAGCATCTTCACACACTCAAACACACGTGTATGCATGTGCACCTACATGACACTTGAAGACAACATGTGTAAATGGGAGAGTATCTGCAGCTACACGTGTAACTTGAGCGACATTCCACTAAAAGTTCAAATGCCACATTTTTATTCATTGGAGGCTCATATTCCGAGGCCACAGTTTTCTGATAAAATAGGTTTAAGTCCGGAAACGGAGCATTCCACAGGAGTCCAGTTTGCTGTTTGAGGAGATTTGTCCTGGACAGTCTCATTGCATTCACACTGTTTTTCTGAAAGTTTTGCTGCCTACTGTATGAATTGATCCACCTAAAAGGCCTGCCATGGGTGATGATTTGGCTCTTTCCCAGCTTTAAAGTCTGTAAAATGGAATAATAAATGATTGTCAGGCCCTGTTTCCTCCCCGACACAATGCCCCATGCATGCTTTGATGAATGAACAAACAAAGAATCATTCTACTGAACACCTCCACTCAATTCTGAGGATTTCCTCAGTCAGAGCCTTCGAACATTGATGAACTTGTGGTAAAAGATGGGACATTTCTTATAGATCCCAATCAAACAAGACATTTGGGATAAGAATTTGTTCTTTACTTGCCTAGTGAAATAAAGGTAAAATAAATAAATAAAGGTCTCAGAGTTTAATATTTGTTAAAACGCTATTAGCATGTACTTCACCGCTAACTAGCTAGCCATTTTTTACACCTTGAACCAGATTTTGCCAAACCCTCTATTTGATTGTATCTGTGTATCTGACATTCTGTTTAAGAGAGACCAGACCAGTGAGACAGACTGATAGAGATGGTAACGAACAGAGATAGTGACTATTGAAGAAATACCACAGACAGCCTAGTCAGTCTGGGGTATATGTGACTGTGGCTCAAGGTCAGAGGTGAGACGAACTTTAAAGTCGACCTTCCCATCTACACTGGTGTTTCTGCAAAACAGAAATCTTCCATATAGAAAAACAACCTAGGCTACATGGTGCCTTGAAGGTTTCTTTCATTTAATGTTCATCTTATGGGGAGTTACATAAAGGAAATTTGTCTTTTGTTTTTCATCAAATAAGTTCTAAATTGTTACATGTCATTTTGCTTTATTTATCTGAATATTGGAAAATAGTTTGTTACAGTTTTCAGAGAACAGCAAAGTAACACAGTTCAACAACTCAGACTATATTGATGATCATTAACAAGTGGATAAAGCCTCATCCCACAACGGAATACATATTTTGACACAACAACGTCTGTTGTGAGACTCTGCTTCACAGTAGCTCTTAGATGTCCCAGTCAATTTGCAGAGCAGGGAGGATAAAGCCCAGTGCTACAGACGGATACACAGGAATATGGCCTTGTTCCTCTAGATGAAGGCCCTACTGAGCGGCCCTATCTACCTGACGCCACTTCCACTACCTCCTCGCTCCATTTCCTGTCGTCTTATCTTCCCCCACCAGAGCCTACATCCACCTGGATAGCATGAAAGGCAAACTCTCCTCCTTCATAACCTTCCCTTCCTCTTTGTATCCCTCTCTCTTTTTTGTCCTTTGCCTCAGTGGTGTATTTATTTGGGATTTAACCATGCATGGATGTTGTGTGTGTCTTAGTCACAGACTTACCGTCGGCTTTGAGCAGAGTGATTATGGCACGGTTACTGGTTTCTCGGGCATCACGACAGGATTAAAGAGAGGGAGCTTTGGACTGTCCTTCTGTTTGGATCCTCGCTTAAACGCTTCCTTAGAATGTGTGTGCTGCTGCAGTCTCGTTGTTGTGAGTTTCCCTCCCTCAATATTTTTTACTTATCCTCCCTCTCTCAACACATCTGTCTGTCTGTCTGTCTGTCTGTCTGTCTGTCTGTCTGTCTGTCTGTCTGTCTGTCTGTCTGTCTGTCTGTCTCTCTCTCTCTCTCTCTCTCTCTCTCTCTCTCTCTCTCTCTCTCTCTCTCTCTCTCTACCATCTCTCTCTACCATCTCTCTCTACCGTCTCTCTCTACCATCTCTCTCTAGCGTCTCTCTCTACCGTCTCTCTAGCGTCTCTCTCTACCGTCTCTCTCTACTGTCTCTCTCTAACGTCTCTCTCGACAGTCTCTCTCTACCGTCTCTCTCTCAATTCAATTTGCTTCATTGGCATGATGTAACAATGTACATATTGCCAAAGTTTACTTGGAGATTTACAATATTAACATAATAATAATCAATATTGTGAACTGGACAACAATAATCAACTGTCAAAATATAATCATGTGTTGAACAATAACAATAAGCATAGTGGACATTTGCAGGTTGGTTGGTTTGTCAGACACTGTCCCTCATCTTATGGCAGGCAGCAATGTAGTGTGCTGCCAACCCACAGCTCTCTGCGTCCTCCCCCAACATGATGGGCAGCCTACTCTCATCAGAGAGGGTTTCAAATTTGGGGAAATTACACACTCTATCTAATTGTTTTATATATTTTTTACATTTTGGCAGGAAATGCAGCTCTGTCTCAGGTTCTGCTGTGGTGCAGTGGTTGCACAGCCTTTCCTCTGCAGGAGCCAGGTTTTCCTGTGTCTACCCTTCTCAATATCAAGGCTGTGCTCACTGAGCCTGTACTTTGTCAATGTTTTTCTAAGGTTTTGATCAGTAACCATGGTCAAGTAGTTAGCCACGGTGTACTGTCGATTTAGGGCCAGATAGCACTGCATTTTGCTTTGTGTTTCCCAATAAGCAATGTAGTTTTGACTGTGTTGTACTTTGGTTTATTCTGATTGATTGGATGTTCTGGTCCTGAGGCTGCAGTGTGTTAGTAGAAAAGGTTAGTGAACTCAGCCCCAGGACCAGCTGGATGAGGGGACTCTTTTCTTTGCTCAGCTCTTGGCATTGCAGGGCTTGGTAATGACATGTGAGGGGGTATTTTAGATGTTTCCAAAACTTAATTGCTGTTTTTTATTATTTTTTATTATTAGTGGATATTGGCCTAATTCTCTCTACCATCTCTCTCTCTCTACCATCTATCTCTCTCTCTCTCTCTCTCTCTCTCTCTCTCTCTCTCTCTCCCTACCATCTGTCTCTTTCTCTCTCCCTACCATCTCTGTCTCTCTCTCTTTCTCTCTCCCTACCATCTCTGTCTCTCTCTCTTTCTCTCTCCCACCATCTCTGTCTCTCTCTTTCTCTCTCCCTACCATCTCTGTCTCTCTCTCTTTCTCTCTCCCACCATCTCTGTCTTTCTCACATTCACTTTTCCCCCCTCTGTCAATTTCTCTCTGGCTGCTGTAGTTTTTTTTAATGAATGGACTTTTTGCTTGCCTTTTCCATCCCCAATAATCTGCCCTGAGGGTGGATGGAAGTTCTTTTCTCATTTGGAGATTTCAGCTGAAGTCTGTGACAGTCTAGTTTGAGGATATTTAAGAAATTGATTCCGTGTGTGCGGGCATGTGTGGGTTTATACTGTGTGTGTGAAGTCCCCACAAGAATAGGAAACAAACAAAAAGTTGACTAACTGGGGACATTTTTTTAGTTCCCACAACGTCAAATGCTATTTCTATGGGATTTAGGGTTAAGGTTAGAATTAGTGTTAGGGTTAGGAGTTAGGGTTAGTTTTAGGGTTAGGGTTAGGTATTTGGGTAAGGGTAAGAGTAAGAGTAAGAGTTAGGGTTTATGGAAAATAGGATTTTGAATGGGACTGAATGTTTTGTCCCCACAAGGTATAGTGGTGAGGGAATTAAAGCACCTGTGATTCATTCTGGTCGAGAAGATAGAAATTTGTTTTGACCTTGCAGGCAAACATGGGAATGTGTGTGTGTGTGTGTGTGTGTGTGTGTGTGCGTGTGTGTGTGCGTGCGTGTGTGTGTGTGAAATGATGTTTGTACTCTAATGCATTAGTGATGAGTGTTTGTTTACTGCCTAGTGTGCCTTCTCTCCCAGTCTATGGGTGAATTCAAAATGGTACCATATTCCCATAGGGCTCTGGTCAAAAGAAGTGTCCTGTGGTATGTAGGGAATGGGTTCCATTTGGGATGCACCCTATACATGGCTCAGTGAGACTGGAGATGTCTAACACATAGCTAGGTCTTTAGTCGTCTACTATATCGTTTATGTCTGATATGTATTTGTATTTATTTACCGTCTATTTACAATCGGAACATGCATGAAAACATGACTGTATGTATAACAGTTTATATATACAGAGACACAAGCCTGCATACATTGTTACCTAGCCTCAGGAGTGAAGAACACAGAAATACGATGTTCCACCCATAGAGACATGTCATAATAGAGATGTTTATACCACAGCATTGTTGAATACTCGTTTCCGATTGGCTAGAAGGTCGTTCAGGAATATAATATCCGTTTTTCATTATTTGGTTCAATCAGCACTTCTTTGATGTCTCAGTTACACAGAATGCCAGCTGGTCCAGTTGGTCTGAAATGGCACCCTGTTTCATATATAGTGCACAGAAACCTCTAAAGAATTTGGAGGTTGTCCTCGAGCTTCACTAGATACTGTACCTACTATACCCAACTGGACGAGACTGGATGTGTTGCAGACCACCTAACCCACAGTAACCAGAGTCTGGGAACAACTTAATTTGCCAGATGTTTTATTTTTATTTTTATTTCATCTTTATTTAACCAGGTAGGCTAGTTGAGAACAGGTTCTCATTTACAACTGCGACCTGGCCAAGATAAAGCAAAGCAGTGCGACACAAACAACAACACAGAGTTACATATGGAATAAATAAACATAAAGTCAATAATACAATAGAAAAAGTCTATATATAGTGTGTGCAAATGAGGTAGGATAAGGGAGGTAAGACAATAAATAGAATATAGTGGCGAAATAATTACAATATAGAAATTACACTGGAGTGATAGATGTGCAGAAGACGAGAGTGTGCAAGTAGAGATACTGAGGTGCAAAATAAAATAAAAAATAACAGTATGGGGATGAGGTATTCGGATGGGCTATTTACAGATGGGCTATGTACAGGTGCAGTGATCTGTGAGCTGCTCTGACAGATGGTGCTTAAAGCTAGTGAGGGACATATGAGTCTCCAGCTTCAGTGATTTTTGAAGTTTATTCCAGTCATTGGCAGCAGAGAACTGGAAGGAAAGGCGGCCGAAGGAGGAATTGGCTTTGGGGGTGACCAGTAAAATATACCCGCTGGAGTGCATGCTACGGGTGGGTGCTGCTATGGTGACCAGTGAGCTGAGGTAAGGCGGGGCTTTTCCTAGAAAATACTTATAGATAACCTGGAGCCAGTTGATTGGCGACGAATATGAAGCGAGGGCCAACCAACGAGAGCATACAGGTCGCAGTGGTGGGTAATATATGGGGCTTTGGTGACAAAACATATGGCACTGTGATAGACTGCATCCAATTTGCTGAGTAGAGTGTTTGGAGGCTATTTTGTAAATGACAACGGCGAAGTCGAGGATCGGTAGGATAGTCAGTTTTACGAGGATATGTTTGGCAGCATGAGTGAAGGATGCTTTGTTATGAAATAGGAAGCCGATTCTAGATTTAATTTTGGATTGGAGATGCTTAATGTGAGTCTGGAAGGAGAGTTAACAGTCTAACCAGACACCTAGGTATTTGTAGTTGTCCACATATTGTAAGTCAGAACCGTCCAGAGTAGTGATGCTAGTCGGGCGGGCAGGTGTGGGCAGCGATCGGTTGAAGAGCATGCATTTAGTTTTACTTGCATCTAAGAGCAGTTGGAGGCCACGGAAGGAGAGTTGTGTGGCTTTGAAGCTCGTCTGGAGGTTAATTAACACAGTGTCCAAAGAAGGGCCAGAAGTATACAGAATGGCGTTGTCTGTGTAGAGGTGGATCAGAGAAGCACCAGCAGCAAGAGCGACATCATTGATGTGTACAGAGAAAAGTGTCGGCCCAAGGTTTGAACCCTGTGGCACCTCCATAGAGACTGCCAGAGGTCCAGACAACAGGCCCTCCGATTTGACACACTGAATTCTGTCTGAGAAGTAGTTGGTGATCCAGGCGAGGCATTCATTAGAGAATCCAAGGCTGTTGAGTCTGCCAATAAGAATGTGGTGATTGACAGTGTCGAAAGCCTTCACCAGGCCGATAAATACAGCTGCACAGTATTGTCTCTTATCGATGGCAGTAAAGATATCGTTTAGGACCTTGAGCGTGGCTGAGGTGCACCCATGACCAGCTCGAATCCAGATTGCATAGTGGAGAAGGTACGGTGGGATTTGAAATGGCTGGTGATCTCTTTGTTAACTTGACTTTCGAAGACCTTAGAAAGGCAGGGTCGGATAGATATAGGTCTGTAGCATTTTGGGTCTAGAGTGTCTCACCAATTGAAGAGGGAGATGACCGTGGCAGCTTTCCAATCTTTGGGGATCTCAGATGATACGAAAGAGAGATTGAACAGGCTAATAATAGGGGTTGCAACAATTTCGGAGGATAATTTTAGAAAGAGTGTCCAGATTTTCTAGCCCGGCTAATTTGTAGGGGTCCAGATTTTGCAGCTCTTTCAGAACATCAGCTGTCTGGATTTGGGTGAAGGAGAAATCGGGGAGGTTTGGGAAAGTTGCTGTGGGGGGGGGGTGCAGGGCTGTTGACCGGGGTAGGGGTAGCCAGGTGGAAAGCATGGCCAGCCGTAGAAAAATGCTTATTGAAATTCTCAATTATCGAGGATTTATCGGTGGTGACACTGTTTCCTAGCCTCAGTGCAGTGCAGTGGGTACTCTTATTCTCCATGGACTTTACAGTGTCCCAGAACTTTTTGGAGTTTGTGCTACAGGATGCAAATTTCTGCTTGAAAAAGCTAGCCTTTGCGTTCCTAACTACCTGTGTATATTGGATCCTAACATCCCTGAAAAGTTGCATATCGCGGGGGCTATTCGATGCTAATGCAGTACGCCACAGGATATTTTTCTGCTGGTTAAGGGCAGTCAGGTCTGGAGTGAAGCAAGGGCTATATCTGTTCCTGGTTTAATTTTTTTTGAATGGGGCATGCTTATATAAGATGGTGAGGAATGCACTTTTAAAGAATAACCAGGCATTCTCTACTGGCGGAATGAGGTCAATATCCTTTCCAGGATACCCGGGCCAGGTCGATTAGAAAGGCCAGCTCACTGAAGTGTTTTAGGGAGCGTTTGACAGTGATGAGGGGTGGTCGTTTGACCACAGACCCATTACGGACGCAGGCAATGAGGTGGTGATCGCTGAGATCCTGGATCCTGAAGACAGCAGAGGTGTATTTGGGGGGCAGGTTGGTTAGGATGATATCTATGAGGGTGCCCATGTTTATGGCTTTGGTGTTGTGCCTGGTAGGTTCATTGACAATTTGTGTGAGGTTGAGGGCATCAAGCTTAGATTGTGGGATAGCCGGAGTGTTAAGCATGTCCCAGTTTAGGTCACCTAACAGCTCGAGCTCTGAAGATAGACGGGGGGGGGGGGGGCAATCAATTCACATATGGTGTCCAGGTCACAGCTGGGGGCAGATGGTGGTCTATAGCAAGCGGCAACGGTGAGAGACTTGTTTCTGGAAAGGTGGATTTTTAAAAGTAGAAGCTCAAATTGTTTGGGCACAGACCTGGATAGTAGGACAGAACTCTGCAGGCTATCTCTTCAGTAGATTGCAATTCCACCCCATTTGGCAGTTCTATCTTGTCGGAAAATATTATAGTTAGGGATGGAAATTTCAGGGTGTTTGGTGGTATTCCTAAGCCAGGATTCAGACACGTTTAGGACATTCAGGTTGGCAGAGTGTGCTAAGGCAGTGCTAAGGCAAACAAACTTAGGGAGGAGGCTTCTAATTAGCATGCATGAAACCAAGAAGTCAACAAATAAGAGCGCCTGGGGAATGGGAGTGGAGCTAGGCACTGCAGGGCGTGGATCAACCTCTACATCACCAGAGGAACAGAGGAGGAGGAGGATAAGGGTACGGCTAAAGGCTAGAAGAACTGGTCGTCCAGTACGTCCGGAACAGAGAGTAAAAGGAGCATGTTTCTGGGCACGGTAGAATAGATTTAAGGGATAATGTACAGTCAAAGGTAAGGTAGGATGTGAATACAGCGGTAAACCTATGCATTGAGTGACGGTGAGAGAGATATTGCCTCTAGAAACATTATTTAAACCAGGTGAGGTCACCTGGTGGGAGGTGGAACTAAAGGGATAACTAAAGAGTGTTGAGGAGGGCTAGAGGCTCTACAGTGAAATAAGGCAATAATTACTAACCAAAACAGCAATGGACAAGGCATATTGACATTAGGGAGAGGCATGCATAGCAGAGTGATCATAGGGGTCCAGTGACTGGCTCGGCGGGCCGGAGACACGGCGATTCAGGCAGCTAGCGGGTCGGGGCTAGCAGAAGTACCTTAGAGGGACGTCGTGATGGAATAAGTCTGTTGTAGCCCCCTCGTGCTGTTACGTCTGCAGACCAGTCGTCATGGATCAGCAGGGCTCCGTGTGGTAAAAGGGTCCAGGCCAATTAGCAAAATAGGTATAGAGGCCAAAGGATTTGTCCGATGGGCCTCTTAAGCTAACAGTCCGATATGCTCTAGACAGCTAGCGGGCCGCGATGGGGATGTCAGGGGATGTCGTGACGGAGGAGCCAGTTGAAAAACCATCGGTAGTCCAGTCGTGATGGGTCGGCGGGGGTCCAGACCAATTGACAAAATAGGTATTGTAGCCCAAGGAGCGGCTGATGGACCTCTTCGGCTAGCCGGGAGATGGGCCTAGCAAAGACTAGCTCCAGGCTAATTGGTTCTTACTTCGGGACAGAGACGTTAGCCAGGAGTGGCCACTCGGATAGCAGCTAGCTAGCTGCGATGATCCAGAGGAAAAAGTTCAGAGCTTGCGGTAGGAATCCGGATATATGGAGAAAAATAAGTCCGATTTGCTCTGGTTTGAGTCACGCTGTGCAGACTGGCGAGAGTTGTCCGGGCTAAAGATAGCTGATGACCGCTAGCATTGGCTAGCTGACTACTAGCTAGTAGCTAGTTAGCTGGCTAGCTTCTGCTGGGGTTTCAGGTTCAAAAGTAAAGATAATATCAGATCCATACCACATTGGGTGAGGCGGATTGCAGGAGAGTATGTTGAAGTTGAGGTTAAGAAAAAGAAAAAGAAATATATGAGAAGAAAAAATATCTAAAAAGATATATACAGACAAGACGAGGACAAAAGACATCTGACTGCTACGCCATCTTGGTTACTATGTGATGCCATAGATGTGGTATTACAGCATATTTTCAACACTGTGTTGCTCTTTATTATGTTGAAGAAACAAGTTTCACCCTTACCTACATCAGAGCATGTATCAGATGGTACCTAGATAAGAACCTGTATCAGATGGTACCTAGATAAGAACCTGTATCAGATGATACCTAGATAAGAACCTGTATCAGATGATACCTAGATAAGAACCTGTATCAGATGATACCTAGATAAGAACATGTATCAGATGATACCTAGATAAGAACCTGTATCAGATGATACCTAGATAAGAACCTGTATCAGATGATACCTAGATAAGAACCTGTATCAGATGATACCTAGATAAGAACCTGTATCAGATGATACCTAGATAAGAACCTGTATCAGATCAAATCAAACTTTATTTGTCACATGCGCTGAATACAGCAAGTGTAGACCTTACTGTGAAATGCTCACTTACAAGAAAATATTTACCAAGTAGACTAAAATAAAAAGTAATAATAAAAGTGACACAATAAGAATAACAATAATGAGGCTACCTACAGGGGGCACTGGTACCGAGTCAGTGTTTCGGGGGTACAGGTTAGTTGAGGTAATTTGTACATGTAGGCGGGGGTGAAGTGACTATGCATAGATGATACCTAGATCGGGGCCTGTATCAGATAATACCTACATCAGGGCCTGTATCAGATGATACCTAGATAAGAACCTTTTTTAGATGATACCTAGATAATGCCCATTATCAGATGATACCTACATAAGGACCTGTATCAGACAATACCTACATCAGGGCCTGTATCAGATGATGCCTACATCAGGGCCTGTATCAGATGATACCTACATAAGGACCTGTATCAGACAATACCTACATCAGGGCCTGTATCAGATGATGCCAACATCAGGGCCTGTATCAGATGATACCTACATCAGGGCCTGTATCAGATGATACCTACATCAGGGCCTGTATCAGATGATACCTAGATCAGGGCCTGTATCAGATGATACCTAGATAAGAACCTGTATCAGATCAAATCAAACTTTATTTGTCACATGCGCTGAATACAGCAAGTGTAGACCTTACCGTGAAATGCTCACTTACAAGCCCTTAACCAACAGTGCAGTTCAAGAAGAGATAAGAAAATATTTACCAAGTAGACTAAAATAAAAAGTAATAATAAAAGTGACACAATAAGAATAACAATAACGAGGCTACCTACAGGGGGCACTGGTACCGAGTCAGTGTTTCGGGGGTACAGGTTAGTTGAGGTAATTTGTACATGTAGGCGGGGGTGAAGTGACTATGCATAGATGATACCTAGATCGGGGCCTGTATCAGATAATACCTACATCAGGGCCTGTATCAGATGATACCTAGATAAGAACCTTTTTTAGATGATACCTAGATAATGCCCATTATCAGATGATACCTACATCAGGGCCTGTATCAGATGATGCCTACATCAGGGCCTGTATCAGATGATGCCTACATCAGGGCCTGTATCAGATGATACCTACATCAGGGCCTGTGTCAGATGATGCCTACATCAGGGCCTGTATCAGATGATACCTACATCAGGGCCTGTATCAGATTATACCTAGATCAAGGCCAGCATCAGATGATACCTAGATCAGGGCCTGTATCAGATGATACCTACATCAGGGCCTGTATCAGATGATACCTAGATCAGGGCCAGTATCAGATGATACCTAGATCAGGGCCTGTATCAGATGATACCTACATCAGGGCCTGTATCAGATGATACCTACATCAGGGCCTGTATCAGATGATACCTAGATCAGGGCCAGTATCAGATGCACATTGCAGAAACTAGACAACTGCATGTTCTCTAAGTACGCAGAGATGGAATTATGTCAGCATAGCGGACAACTGTTGTTCTGATTAAAAAAACAATAAAACTGGCCTTTAGACTAGTTGTGTATCTGGAGCATCAGCATTTGTGGTTCGAAAACAGACTCAAAATGGCTAGAAACAAAGACCTTTCTTCTATTCTTGTTCTGAGAAATGAAGGCTATTCCATGTGAAAAATGTCCAAGAAACTGAAGATCTCATACAACGCTGTGTACTACTCCCTTCACAGAACAACACAAACTGGCTCTAACCAGAATAGACATGTATAGTGTCGAGTCATCCGCATACATAGACACAGTGGCCTTACTCAAAGCCAGTGGCATGTTGTAAGTAAAGATTGAAAAAAGCAAGGGGCTTAAACAGCTACCCTGGGAAATTCCTGTTTTTAACTGGAATATATTTGATAGGCTTACATTAAAGAACACCCTCTGTGTTCTGTTAGACAAGTAACTCTTTATCCACATTATAGAAGGCTGTGTAAAGCCATAACATCAGTTTTTCCAGCAGCATACTATGATCAATAATGTTTAAAGCTGCACTGAACTCTAACAAGACAGCCCGCACAATCATTTTACTATAAATGTCTCTCAGCCAATCATCAGTTATTTATGTAAGTTCTGTGCTTGTTGAGTGTTCTCCAAATGCATGCAGGAATTCTGCTGTCAATTTGTTTATTGTGACATAGCATCGTATCTGGTAAAACACAATTTTTTACAGAAGTTTACTAAGGGTTGGTAGCAGGCTGATTGGTCAGTTATTTGAGCTAATAAAGGGGGATATAGTATTCTTGGGTAGCGGAATGACTTTAGCTTCCCTCCAGGTTTGAGGGCACACACTTTCAAGTAGTTTGAAGATGTGGCAAATAGGAGTGGCAACATCGTCTGCTATTATCCTCAGTCATTTTCCATCCATATTGTCAGACCCCGCTGGCTTGTGAAAGACTTGTGAAATCCTGTTTGGATATCTTGCAGACCAACAGAGTCTGTGACAACAATTCAATTTCCCACATGTAACTTGCATTGCAGTGCTGAGCAAACATTTAACTGCATGCCCTCAGAACTGGGAAAGTGGCATTACAACACCCTTTCAACCATAGCTCAACCTTTACAAGCAGATTCAACACTTCTGCTGTGTATTTACAATAGGTGATTGGTTAACGCTTCACTATCAACAGTGGCAGAATTTTTCATGCAGGATGAGCAAAGTCAATGGAGGGAAGTAACACCCAATATGTACTCAGGGTTCTGCACACACCTCCAGCCAGGTATAAAACAAGCAGTATGGAAGGTGATCATTACATGCATGTTAAGGCACAGTTAACAGGGTACTACAAACTGTCAACCAATCAGGTAAGGGAACTCTGAATGTTTTATTTTTGATTATATGGAATATGTGTGCAGAAAATACAGTTAAACTTGCGTGATTTCATGTTTTGTTTTCTTCAGCTATGTATAGAAAGAGGAGGCTATTATTTAACCAGACATCAGTGTACTGAGCCAAGAATGTAATGCACACAATGCAATGGGTATTTTGGATAATATGCACATTGAATAAGCATATTACTCCTGTCTATGGTTAATTTGCTCACTATCATTTGCTTGTGCAAAATGTCCCCCTTCATGCTATGGGTATGCAATAACTGTGGCTTTGCAAGTTTGTTATTCAAGCAAGAATACCCTCAAAACTGTTTTTGTTAATAAAATGGATCAATAGATATCATGCAAGTCTTAATATTTGCAGAAATATTTGCACTTCCTACATTGAATGAACTGTTGTTTGCTGTGCAGTCTCAGTGTGTGCAGATAAGCCTATCGTAGTGTTTTTCAGAGTCAAAATGGCAAAATACAAGGTGACTGTGCACACACACAACATCGCAGCTGCCACCACGATGAACAACGTCTTCATCAAGCTGATTGGCGAAAAAGGAGAGAGCAAGCGCACGTGGCTCACTAGCTTGAATGGAGGATTCTATCAAGGCACAGTAAGTCAGTGATGCTCCTATCAGTACTAAGAGATATTTCTCTTTAAATCTAGAATCCTTAATTGAAACAATAACAAAGAGGCACCCCGCCTCTGTTTTGGTAAAAAGCTGAGGGATGGGCTTGTAGAAATGTCACCATTCTCAAACTCATAGAAGAATGTGTACTTTTAACCATGTTTTGTGGCTATAGCTTAGTGTTTGTTCACATTTACATTGCTTACAATCATTGGGTTCTGATTAGGTACGACAGTTGAACTAAGCAATTATAAATTATATTCTTCAGGAATCTATGGGTATATATAATTACAAATTATAAAAACAAATTATTCTAGCTTCAATAAGACTTACCATTCGCATTTTTCAAATACTGTACTCAAAACACACCCAAAATAACCCAAATTGTTCATTAACATATAGTGTATATGACATGAAGACTTTGTTGCCTGTATGTTGGACCCTTAAGTAATAATACTGGTAGTCCAGGATTAGTTATATTTGCCTTTGTTATTTGCTTTCTCACACAGTCCAGATTCCGCTCTCTCTCTCTCTCATCTTCTCTCTGCCCTTCCCTTTCTTTCTCTCTCTCTCACTCACTCTCTCCCTCCATCTCATTCTCTCATTCCCTCCATCTATCTCTCACTTCCTCCATCTCTTTCTCTCTCCCCTGCTTTCTCTGCAGGGGTCTCGTGAATTCGACGTGGTGTGCCCCTTTTCACTCAGCAAGCTGGTGCTGATAGAGCTGGACAAACAGCCCCTCCCACTCTTCCCCCTGGATGCCTGGTTCCCGTCCAAGGTTGTCGTGATGACGCCAGAGGGAGACACATGCCAGTTCCCCATCTACCGTTGGATTATGGACACGGAGGTGCACCTGTTCAGAGAGGGCACAGGTCAGCACGGTGTGACATTATGAAACAACATCACATGCAAACATGTTAGAATGAGTAATGCATGGGGGAAAAAATGGATACTTGCAGCCATTGTGGGGGGGGGGCATTTTCTTCATGTGTGCATGATGTCACTAAGTTTTAAAAGCCACTTTTCCTCTTAGGGCCAACGTACATACAGTAATAAACGCAACACTGGTTCTGAAGGATTAGTGCAATAATACGTGTGATTAACTTTATTTTTTTATTTTTCAGCTAAAAGACTCTGTGATGAAACTAATCATCTTGCCAGGTACAGCAGGGAACTGGAGATGAAGACGAGAACTGAGCAGTACTGGTAGGTGGTGTGGTCTTTCGTCCTAGCTTCCCAGTCTGTCCATTATATCTGACCAAACATACATATATTTCCTGCTCCTCCTACTCAGCTGGGATACCTACAAGGAGGGTTTCCCCGGCAGCATGAAGGCAAACAACCCTCTGGATCTTCCCAGCGAGATCCAATTCTCGTTCACCAAGGCCACCCAGTTCCTCTTCACCGCCACCACCGGGTGAGTTCCTCACCTAAGCCAAATGTATACCCGACTTGAGTACACAACACGAGAATGCAATGTGCTACTCATAATGGCTTCCCTATGTGGTTATGTGGTAAGTTACAGAATGAGGAATTGGCGTGCTCAACTCGAAAGTCTGTAGTAACAAAATGTTGGGTTCAAAAGGCATGCACTGGGGGAAAAACCCCAAAACCCTCATTCATTAAAATATTCTTTACATTTAATGTATTTTTAGGCACTAGAAGTTGTGAAAAATAGTTGAACAATGTATGTGACTAATGAATGTAAATTATGATTGTGAAACAGCTACTACAATGTTTCATCATTTATAACTATGTGTGAATGTGTGAATTTTTCTCCAAAAGCTGATGAAGTATGTCGCCCAAATGGGTCTGATTGCTCTGCTGATAATTACATTAAAACTTAAGAATAGTTCAGTGCGGATTTAAGCTTTTTTCCTTTGTCCAGTACGTGGTGAATTTAACATTTTGGGTTGTACACACTTGCATATTTTTGCGTAGCTAATTGCGCTGTGTACGTTGGGCATAATTCATCCTCTAAGGACAGTTCAAACAGTACTTCCTGCAGCCGATCATTAAAACTCTTCTAAAGTGTTCCATTCATTTATATTGTTGAGTTGTACATTTGCTTTGTGAAACTCTATTGGCTCAGCTTGACACAGTTCCTTGTCTCCCATTCTGTAGGATCACTGAGCTGAAACTAATGGGGTATTCTGACAGCAAGAAGAGCTGGAAAAACATTGATGAAATCAGCAATGTCTACCTCAATAGAACTGTCATCTCAGGTGAGTGCATTTCATAGGTGCATTTGCAGAATTAACTCCAGGGGCCTGTTTATTAGGTGGTAAACGTTTTGAAACAAAGAGAAAGGGGGCAGTAATTCTACTTGAATATGTCCAATAAAAATATACATTCAGTACCAGTCAAAAGATTGGACACACCTACCACCTAAGGTTTTTTTTCCGCTATTTTCTACATTTTAGAAAAATAATGAAGACATTAAAACTATGAAATAACACATATGGAATCATGTAGTAACCAAAAAAGTGTTAAACAAATATTTTATTTGAGATTCTTCAAAGTAGCAACCCTTTGGCTTGATGACAGCTTTGCACACTCTTGGCATTCTCTCGACCAGCTTCAAACATTTGACTGGTATTCTACATACTGAAAACGACCCTGGATTACTAGGCATCATCTGGAAGAAAACAGACTGAAACAGGGAGGGAATACCTGTCCAATAAGAAACTATTGATTTTATTTTCTGTTGCACAAGGTTTTGCTACGGTGTGCACTAATTAATACGACCCAGAATTTCCTCCTTCCAGACTACACACAGAAGCACTGGAAGGAAGATGAGTTTTTCGGGTACCAGTATCTGAACGGCTGCAACCCCATGTTGATCCGTCGCTGCACGGATTTGCCGGCAAATTTCCCTGTCACAGGAGACATGGTCAAGCCCTCTCTTCGTGGATCGTCCAGCCTCCTAAAGGAATTGCAGGTACTGTACAGTATGTCAAAATGGGACTCATTGTTAAAAGTTGCCTAAATTATTGCAGTACCACTTCTACCAAGGGTGGCGCTGGACTAGGGGCAGTCCTCTTGGACCAAGGTGAATATCTTAGATATTCACAATTATCAATGGAAGTCAATAGAGATCCCTTTGTTGGATGTCTAGACCTCCACTTTCTTGGACCATCAGAAGCATGTACCAGATTCCTTTTTGGACCTACAGATGACATTTGTGGAGGTCCATCCAGTATGTTTCTCAATAACTAGGTTTCCATCCAATTGGCGATAGATTTTCATGCAAATATTCTCAATTCCGCATAAAAAAATGTGCACATTTCCCCACGATAAATGTTTCCATCAAATTTACCTGTTGCGGAAAAAAGTCTGTGTGATGACGTAGTGCACATAAAAATAACCTTTATGGTTAAATTCCC